>NC_137614.1:13655803-13703303 GCF_963280865.1 Gymnoscopelus braueri
TTGGAGGTCCTTCACACGAAAAAGTTTGATAAAGTTTGCTCTATACAGCACTCGAGGTCCAATGGGACAAACACACAGTGAGCACACTGCTGCGCTGGTGCACCAACACACCCAGCAGGTGTTTTGTGTCTAAAGGTTAACCACTTGAACCATCGTGTCCCTGCTATGGGCACGATGTCATTAATAAGGTGAACATTCTGTGAAACAAATAGACCGGTTGTAGAACAGTTATTTTTGGTGAGAGAGATTTGGAGTAGATGGGGAAAAAGGATCAGGATCCTGGTATAGACCTCTGGGGGAGACACTGGTCAATAAAGTATATAGGGTTTAAGTGGTTAAACAAAGGTTGCAATGTCTAAACCTGCAACCAGTTTAATAGACACGTGTGTGTGTGTGTGTGTGTGTGTGTGTGTGTGTGTGTGTGTGTGTGTGTGTGTGTGTGTGGGGGTGTGTGTGTGTGTGTGTGTGTGTGTGTGTGTGTGTGTGTGTGTGTGTCTGTTGGCAGCCAGTCGCCAACAGTGTTTATAGTGTGTTGCTATAACAGGGACGACAGGCATTGCATCTATCCTATTAAACAGAGACGTGTGACCCCCCGACCAGATTGTTACAATAGGTTCGTGTTTGCCCCATGCTAATTGTTTCAGCTGGGATGTCCATCACTGGGGGGGGATGTTAAGCACATCGTATAAATTTAACTGGCTAGCATTAGTGGCTCACCAGTGTGTCAGTGGCTAAACCTCTTCATTTAAACACTGTCCCAGACACAAAGACCCAGGAAATCCAGCCCGCACTGGTCCGAACTAGGCCCCCGCCACGCCACTCTCCAGCTATGTCTGAAGCAGAATATATCTGGCGATCATGGTTAATTGAGATTAGCTTTATCCATGGAGTCCATGCCTCTCCATGGCTGGCCGCGGATTTTCACCAAAGACAATTGTCTGGCACTCTTGCCTTGTGTGCTCATTACAAAGAGTTGGCGGGCGGCTTAACCAGGCCCAAATAAAAGTTAACGTGACACCAACAGGAACTTGCTGAGCCAAGGGCAAGGCCTGATATTTTGATTGTTTGTGTTCTGTATACTCTCGCTTATGGAAGGAATGGAAGCTCAGGGCCAATTCCGCTAATGTCGTCTGAATTCAAAAGGCAATAACAGAGCATTCCAGAGAGCGTTCAGTTTCTGTTTTCAACCACGCTGATGTTAAGACCCCGACAGAGCATAAATGAGACAATTTGGCTTGTTGTCACAAATTTTAATTTGCCTAATCACCGAGCTTTTTGCACGCACCCAGAGCAAAAGCCTCGTCTAACAGAGGAGCAGCTTGAGATCTTGGCCCCAAGAGGGAGACGGGAGAGGCTGAAATGAATATTCACACAAGTCAAACAAAAACAATTTCAAAATCTGCACGGGGCTTGTTACTCGGCAACCCCAAGGAAACAGGGTAAACAGAGAAGGAGGGAGGGAGGGAGGGGAGGAATTGAGGGGGACTGAGACAAAAAAAAAGAGAGAGACGAGTCAGCCCAGTGGCAGGACAGTGCAGACACACACCATCTGGACGAGAGAGCGAGGAAGAGGAAGAGAGGAAGAGAGAGAGAGAGGGTGAGAGAGGGCAGGAGGAAGGTCTGCGCCGGACATCCTCACATCGCACATTTTTATCTCTTGGCTCTCCTCTGCACTCTCCAACTCCCACGACTCCTGCTCTGCAAAATCAGAGTGTTCGTTTAACTCCTGGAGAGTAAAAATGGGGGCTTACACTCCGAGAGTTAAACTAACTACACTCAGGATATTTGCAGTGTGCTCCGTCCTTCTCTCTTTCCTTCACCTCATTATAGAGCTGGCTCCATTGCTCTCGCGGTGAGGAACGGATATTAAAGCGACAATGCTGGTGGATGATAACTATCTAATAACTCTGGAATAGCCGGGGCTGAGTCCTGCGAATGGCCCAGTACCACATAACGATGTCACTCGAACATGTAGAACAACCTTCATTAATTGACAGTAACTGTGTCTCATTTTGAACCCTTAGTTGTTTCTCACGTGAGAATCCACGTACTAAAAGTCTGGCACACAAGTGTTACAGTTTACAACCATGTAATTGGCTGCATGGTTGTGTGTTGGCTGTATGGCTGCCCTGACTTTGATCAGAGCTGTTTAACAGTTTAACAACTTTCAAACTGGCGTCTTTATTTTGGGCATATCATCACAGGTAGTCATTTTCCCAAATCTTTCCAAAAAACATGCATCATACTTACTAACACCAATCTAAATAGATTGGCTATTTTTCATCATTTTCACCAAAAATAATTACACTTTTGAATGTATTATTATTAGGCCTACTTATTATTACTTATTTGCCCAAAACAGGGATGCCAGGGTTAATGTGGTTAATGAGAGTACAGTAACACTGTGCTGTATTCTGAGTCATAGGATTCCTCCCCATGCGGCCAGCCCAGCGTTGTGGGTGTGGGTCCGCTGCATGACCCAGTCTGTAAACTCCACAGTTACAAACAGTGTGGGGCAGCCAACAAGGCTTTTTAAGAGCCTATTCAACATGGTCTCTGAGGCTAAATGTCATCCAAACCCCTCCCCTCATGAAATAAGAGCAGAGCGTTGTGATGTAATCAGAGTACGGCTTGTTTGAATGTGATGGGGACCCTGGCAGGTGAAAGTAAGCCGCACAGACCATTGATTCTAGCAGCCACTCAGGGGGCCAGCAGTCAACAGTTCAGCCAGGGTCTTTAATGCCTTTAATGCCTTAATGCTGTCTGTTAACGCAGAGCAGTGTCCAAACATGCTCTGTGAGAGGGTGTGTGTAATCCAGAAGCTTGACTGTGACCAGCTAGAGGCCACTAAACACCGAAAACAAACACATGCACTAAAAATATACATGTGCCACTGTTTTCTTCACTTCCTCTGGCTTAAATTTCTACAATCACACTTTGTCTCTCTGTCTCTTTGAATCTCTCTCTGTCTCTTTGTATCTCTCTCTCTCTCTCTCTCTCTCTCTCGCTCTCTCTCTCTCGCCCCCCTCTCTCTAGAGAAATGTAGATTACATTCTCTCTGAGTGCCCCCAACACATGGCACTCAGTTTACACACACATTTACACTCAAAGGACCACAAGGTTTTTGTCTTATGCTTGTAACAGATATGTACAAATGTATGTTAATTTTTGTCAATAAAAGTGTCAACAAATGATTTGAACACTGTACAGAGTGGAAGCAGTGAACAGCAGTGGTGTGGTATGCAGAGTTCAGAGGCTCTCAGTTGGACCACTCTGGCAGCAACAACAGCAGTGATCCTGTGCCACGGCAGATAAAAGAAAAAAAAACCTTTGAAGCTCAACTTTGACTTCTTCTGAGCTGCTGCCCGGGTCTTGAAGCAACACTACACTCACAGTCTGTCTCCTCCTTTGGACCTACATCTCCGCGAGCGTGCGAGCGTTGGGGGTCGCTAAACGTTTGCGTTTGGCGTGGAGTGGAGTGGAGGGGCACACAGTACTCACCCGCTTCTCCTCCGTGTCAGCGGGGGCTTGGAGCTGCATGGGTCCTCCTGTGTGTGTGTGGCTGCACTGTGTCTGGGTCTCGGCGTGTGTGACACTGACAGTGTGTGCTGCTCTGTCCTCGCTCATTCAGCCTCCAACTTTTTTTTCTTTCTTTTTGGTCAGTGCTGAAGATACTGTAAGGCTACAACGGGACCTGTACTTTAGTGATGCATTGGCAAAATATTCCTGTTCCTCCCTCCCGGTGATCTGTGCCGGTCTATACAGTACGTTCCTGCCAGAAGGACTGGAGCGCTTGCCGTGAGGATTCTCTGCTCTCCCCAAATCTGTCCCTCTCTCTCTCTCTCTGTCTTCACTGACACATCACCTAACAAGTGCCGGTCTCCTCTGCCGCCTCCTCCTCTTCTCTCTCTCTCTCCCTCTCTCTCTCTCTCTCTCTCCCTCTCTTATTCTCACGCTTCCTTGTAGTACTTTTCCCTCACAGTTCTCTCTTGCGACTCTCCTCCCCTTTCCCTCTCGTTCTTTTTCATGCATACTCAAACATTCTGTCCAGATGTAGTCAGTGGTGTGTTCTCAGACCCCCTCCCAATTACAGTACCTCCCTCACACACACACACACACACACACACACACACACACACACACACACACACACACACACACACACACACACACACACACACACACACACACACACACACACACACACACACACACACACACACACACACACACACACACACAGTTCCTTCCCTCCCTCTGTTCTAGCCATCCATCATATGTCAGCATCGGTTAGAACTTTTGACCTACCAAATCCAACTGCATTTGCTCCTTGACACACACACACACACACACACACACACACACACACACACACACACACACACACACACACACACACACACACACACACACACACACACACACACACACACACACACACACACACACACACACACACACACACAAACACACACACGCACACACGCACCTAGGCATAAACCCTACCCCCTCCTCTGTCCTCACCACCAACTGTTTGACAACACAGGCACACATGTGAGCACTTAGACTTTGGAGAGAGACCTCATTATACACCTCAGGAGTTGGACTGATTTGCTGCACGAGAACATTTACTTTTTTAATTTCTTAATTAGCTGCTAATCAATCAGGATATGTCTATTGAAGCCTGTCCTGAGAGGACTTAACGGCTCCCCATTCAACTCGAGTGGAACCCGGGGTTGTTACTGAGAACGGTGGGTGGTGTGGGGGGACGGGGGGTATAGTTGCAGGTGAGTTTCAACAAGTCTGCACATGGCTTCGCGTGATTAGACACCTTCATCGGAAATTCCAAACTTTTCAGCTTGAGCGAGTCCGCGTTGCGGCTGGCATCTCAATTCAGAGACGTGTGTGAGCGTGCGTGCCTGCGTGTGTAGGCGTGCACGCGGGTGTGTGTGCGTGCGTGCATGCTCATTTCCATACCAGCACCAGCTGCTGCAGATAAATAATTCAACCTCGTCACTGTCTAGAGGCGCATTGGGCCAGACAGGCAGGTAGAGGACAAATCTCATTAGAGAGCCATTAGAAGTGTATGGAGCTCTAGATGAGCCCAGTCACCTGCTATGGGGGCTAATAACACTCAATGCGAAGTAGAGTCTCATTAAGACTGTACAAACTCAGCATAGTTAGACTTATAAAAAGAAAATGAGGCAATAACAGGATTAGCCCACTTCCAGGATTAGCCCTCTATCAGTCTAAGACAGTGGTTCTCAAAGTGGGGTCCAGGGACTCTCTGGGTTCCTTTAGGGGGTTCTGAATTGACAACTACGAGGGTGTAACTCTGACAGTGTACAAATGGAACCAAATGGACCCGTTAGGGTCCATTTGGTTCCAGTTATACAGTGTCATAGTTAAGGGGGGTGCTTGAAATGTACAAGTTTGAGAACCACTGGTCTAAGAGCAGCCATGTCACTGAACAACAACATGTACGTATTTCAAATATAGCACTGAATTAAATGGAACCATTGCCTATAGGTAAGAACATCAAGAGTACACAGGTTTGTATGTCCTTGAGGTAAATGTACACCGTGCCAAACCCAGCGCAGGGGACGAGCCCCCTCCATTGTGTACACATTCCTCTCCCTTAAAAGCCCAACAACCCATAAAATATGTCCAGTAATGAACACAGAGCTGCGAACACTCAATCAAGGCCTTCCAATATAAGTCGGCTCAAGCACTCGATACCAATTTAAACACCAACTGTAGTTTGAGGTAGCTGAGGGGCAGTGAGTTTCTCCTCGCCAAGGAAAGTGCCTTTTATCAGTGCCATCTGTCACTCACAGGTAGTGATAACAACATGTACACACACATACCGTATGCTACAACAGTCCAGCCTGTAGCTTACACTTCAGAATTAGAACCAGACCCATACATCAGTATGGCTGATATATCGGTCATTATTAGACTTTTTGGATGACATCAGTATCGGCGCATACTGTGCATATATGTGGCCCATGTGCTATTTTTAAACAATTAAGCCCCATTCAGAAACCTTAAAAAATAGACGATCTAAAAGCTCATAAAAAGCATTAAAAGCTCACACCGCATTGCATCGCAACGTATTGTCAACATTTTTCAAATGTATAAGAAATGTGTTTGTTTTGGACCCTCAAATCTGGCATTGGTTGTGTTCCTTTCCTATTTCCCATGTCAGTTGAGAAGGTGCTTCACTACAAACAGTGTGAGTGAAGCCTCCTCAGTGTCAGTCAGTCAGCACCCTGTTGTTTAGATTGTGGTTCAGGGGAACACGATGAGGTAAAAGCCTTTTAATCATGTCCTGTTAGGTGATGCAGATAAGGTCAGACTGTACTCCCATACTCTCCTATGGCCCCATCTACTGGTCAGAGGCTGGTAAAACACCCCCCAGCTGACTGACTGACTGACTGACTGACTGACAGACCGACACACTGCTTTATGGCTCGGAAGCCTGGACCCCATACCAAAGGCACGTCAGAATCCTGGAGAGATTCCACATCCGCTGCCTACAACGGATCCTGGGTCTGACCTGGGAGGACAGGGTCCCATATGTGGACATCTATGACCGGACCCAAACACCCAGCATTCAAGTGTTCCTTGCTCAAAGACATCTGCGCTGGGTGGGGCATGTAATCCGCATGCCCACCCAGAGGCTCCCCCGACAGATCCTCTACGGCCAACTCCAGGAAGGCTGTAGGTCTCCCGGGGGACAGCGGAAACGCTACAAGGACCACATAAAAACCCTCCTGAAGCGCTGTGCCATCCAACCCTCGGCACTAGAAGACCTGGCTGCTGATCGCCATACCTGGCGCACCACCAGTCACAAGGGCATCGCACACCTCCAGGAGCAGACCACAGAGAGGAGAAAGCAGCAACGTGTGCAGCGACACCAGCGTGCTGCAGGGGCCCCCCTCTCATGTGTGGACTTCATCTGCCCCTCATGTGGCAAACCGTGCGGGTCACGCATTGGCCTGCATAGTCACATGCAATGGCACAACCGCCATCCCCCTCAATAACCCATCCTTGGAGCAACGTCATCATCGAAATCGATGGACAGCCATAAGCAAGTAAGTGTGTGTGTGTGCGTGTGTGTGTGTGTTTATGAGAGAGAGAGAAAGAGAGAGAGAGAGAGGCAGAGGTTCACTGCCTTGATGACAGAGAGCGAGACAAAGGGAGAGTATGGTTTCAGTGCAACTAACACATGTGAGAGTGCAAAACGAAGAGTATAGTTATAGCAACTTTTAATCCATAAGCTGCCCAGTCCAACTTGACTTAACCCCAGTGAGAGTGGCTCCAGTTAAATGGGGCTCATGGGGTGGGGGGGTGGGGGGGCTATTAAAAACTGTGGCTAATGGTCTCCGGACTAGCATGGTGTTTGCTGTTACTATCCTTGTAGTGACACATGTGCTCAGGGCACAGGTCACATTGCGTACAGTTGGGGACAAGTGCTCGCTATATTTCCCTCTGCATAGCAGTCGAGATAAATGAGTGACACACTCACACACACACACACACACACACTACTGTCACAGGCCTGTGATCCCCGGAATTAAATTGGCCTATATACATATATATAGTACGCTGGTTTTACATATTGCTGACAATAGAGAAGAGTCTGTGTTCCCTAATGTCTGGGGGAAGAACGCAGCACATTAACGCTGAGTAGATGAAATGGTAAATATCCTGTACAAACGCAACTGATCAGACGTTAACCGTTCAGTCATGGCCTGCAGAAAGAATTCCACCTCAAACAAAGCTCCTCAGCGCATGCAGCGAAACCCCAAGAGAATCCGTGACATCAAACAAACCATTTCCAACCCAAAGGCTGTTTGAAGTCCACAGGACTGGAAAGATGACAGTAGCGTTGCTGTCAGGTGGAAACCTTGTATGTCCAAAACGGTTCCTTTTTTATTATTATTTTAAAAACATTCGAGAAATTGTGAAAATAGACGATCTACAGTACAAGCTCACAACGCGTCGCGCAGCTTTTTTCACTACTATTGTGAGACACTTGTATGATGAAGTAGGGCATTAATTTATGATAAAACATAACTGTTTTCCCCTCGGGGGTTTCGTTATTGATGTACGTATATCTCCCTGCTCTTCAATGGTTGTCTTCTAATGTGCTGAGCAGGGAGTAATGTATGCAGAGCCTGAATGCCAAGATCAAATATAATATTCACACTTGTATTTACATTTTATAAATAAAATGTTCTCAAGTTATTATTGGTCTCAATCTATTCGTGAGTTATCTGACTGAAACATAAAAAGTAGAAATATGGAGATCTGATATATACTTTGTTGTACAATGGTGTCGCTTGCTGAAAATACATGGGAGATCTATTCTACAAGCTCACAAGTCTGCTCATATGACGGACAAAGAAATTAGCATTAGGAACCACAATTGGCCAGGAGGAAAATTGCTTTGAGGCAGAAATAATGTGTTCATTGTAAATGGCAGCATTTAAGCACTTGAACCCTAGCATCCATATTCTGGGGGGGGACATTCGCTGAAATTAGCAGATCTGCAAGCTCTCAACACGCTGCGAGTAGAGAGTTTAAGTGGTGAAAGAATAAGTAGATATGCATGTGTACAGTATAGCACAGTCTTTACTGCATGACTGTATGAGTCTCAGTGTCTGTCTGTCTGTCTGTGTGTGTGTGTGTGTGTGTGTGTGTGTGTGTGTGTGTGTGTGTGTGTGTGTGTGTGTGTGTGTGTGTGTGTGTGTGTGTGCGTGTGTGCGTGCGTGCGTGCGTGCGTGCGTGCGTGCGTGCGTGCGTGCGTGCGTGCGTGCGTGCGTGCGTGCGTGCGTGCGTGCGTGCGTGCGTGCGTGCGTGCGTGCGTGCGTGCGTGCGTGCGTGCGTGCGTGCGTGCGTGCGTGCATGTCTATTTGTAGATAATCTCGCAAACCACTAGACCGGTCAGTGCTGAATTTCAATGGTCATATATATGTCATATAGATGGCATACGTCACATGAAATTGATAATTAAGTCACGCTGTTATTAGATCCTGTCATGTTTTCAGACATGACAAGTACCAAAGATTAAAATATCGTCGTTGTAGGGTGAAAACCTCCAAAACCGTTCCTTTGTTATCATTATTAAAATAATGATTATTACAATAGTGAAAATAGCCGATCTACAAGCTCACAATTGCAGATCTGCTATTTTCACATCTTTTGTGCAATACTCTTATATGATGAAGTAGGACATTCATTTATGAAAAAAACATAAAACGCTGAAATATGGAGATAAGGTTTCTGTCCAACAGCAACAATATTCTGGTTAATGGCTTTTGGCTGGAACATTTAAATCTTCTAAAAATGTAATTGCTAGTTATACAGTCCCACTATCATATTCTAAAGGTCCTTAAATTTAAGACAGACACAATGAAATGCATTTATGTACAAGGTAATAACCAACATAATAACCACACACATTTTGCTATGTTAGTACAGGGATATTAGCTTGCAATGCAGCACTAAAATATCATTGAATTATTTTCCTTATGCGAGTCCGAGAGGAAGTATGAAAACTACTGCTGAGTCTGTGAGTTACTGCAGCCAGAGAGAGAGAGTGTGTGTGTGTGTGTGTGTGTGTGTGTGTGTGTGTGTGTGTGTGTGTGTGTGTGTGTGTGTGTGTGTGTGTGTGTGTGTGTGTGTGTGTGTGTGTGTGTGTGTGTGTGTGTGTGTGTGTGTGTGTGTGTGTGTTTATGCATCTTTGTGTGTGTATGTCCACATGGTCAACTCACAGTGTTGAAGTTGTGGAAGAGACCCATGCTGTGTGGAGGTGGAGCAGTCTCCATGGGGAACTGCAGGAATTGTTTCAAATTCATGTCCAGGTGCGGTTGCATCATTGCAGGGGTCCGCAAGAACGTTGGCACTCCCGCCCCCGCCCTGTTTATACCTCCTAGAGAGAGAGAGAGAGAGAGAGAGAGAGAGAGAGAGAGAGAGAGAGAGAGGGTATTAATGTATGACTCAAATATACACCTGACAGTCTTGGTAAATGGTACATTTCTGTAGTGCCTTTCTCCAAAGCACTTTACAATGTGCATCACATTCACGCTGCATTCACACACACATTCACACACCGACAGCGGAGGATACCACGCAAGGCACCAACTTGCTCATCGTGAGCAGTTCAGGATTCAAGCGGGGTTCTTGCTCAAGGACACTTGCAGCCAGGAGAAGCCGGGGATCAAACCGAGAGCCTTCCGATTCCAAGGCGGCCACTCTATCTACCGAGCCACTGCCACCCCTTCTTCAAACCCACAGCTATACCGTATAAATCAAAAAGTGTTGACTTAATTTGGACAGGACCGAGTGGAGAGACAAAAAAACAAACAATGTAAGGCAGCTCTCCAACCGGAATCAAATCAGGGATGTCGTGACAATAAACACCTGTGAAGTTTTGTGTTTATTGTTGTTGTGACTCCTTCTCCTGTTTGCTTTGGCGATGCGAGAACAAACATTCACTGTGTTGCTTATTATAGATGGTTCACTGATCCCTGTGAGAGAGAGCGTGCCATTGAATTCCAATAAGTACAATGAGCAACAATTGCTGTGCATAAGCATTTGGCTTCGGCAAAACTCCCTGCAGACTCAATGCAGACCTGGGAGTTGTGTGGCGGTGTAGCAGAACACTCAACCACCTGTGTTGATTTTGACAGCACATTTTAATTTAGTTTTAGTCATACTCTTTTGAATAAAATTCCATTTAGTTTTAGTCACATTTTAGCCATCTGAAAAGTTTTAGTTTTTGTCTAGTTTTCGTCGGCTTCCGAAGTCCCATAGGACCATTAGATCAGCGCTTCTGGTTTCCCACTGCAGAGCTGGAGCACCTTGTCGTTATATATACTGTATATATATATATATACACTGTAGATCTATATAAATATATATATATGTCCCCTACATATGTACGATAATATCGTCCTCCCAATATTATCGGCCAATATTAACATTAAAAAGCATTGTGAGTGTGTAGATTGGCTATTTTTAGTGCGAGACACGATATGCAACAAAGTATAAATCAGGCTCGTAGGGCTCGTGTTTGTGCTTGTTTCATTGTGCGAAAACATCCAAATCAAACAACAGAGAGGAACAGGAAACAAATAGAAAAGAATTCCACAAACGCAGCAGGCAACACCTCCCATCCAACTGCCTGGCTGTCTGCCTCCTCTCCTTTCATTTCCTCTCCTCTCCTCCTCTCCTGTCTCCTTTCCTTTTTTCTCACACTCTCTCTCTCTCTCTCTCTCTCTCTCCTCCTCTCCTAGGAGACATCTGCAGCTTGGTGATAATGAGTTTCATCACAGCATGTGTAACTCCATGTCAGGCCGACTCACACACTTGAGCGGGATCGCTTAGTTATGTCTAATTAAGAAACGAATGAATCATAGACTCTGATTCCACCACTTGTGTCTCCCAGGCCAGAATTGTATGTGGCTTGCTTTTCTAGTGGATTCTCATTGGGGTATAACACGCACACACACCTCTGTACAGGAGGTCTGTGTTTAATTCTCCTGTAAAAAAAAAGGTGTCAAGCTGTCATTATGGTCAACAGCTAGCGTTGGCTACCTCTCCCCATGGCCACTCCCCTCTGCTCCTTATCCTCTCGTCTCCTCCTCCGTAACCTCTGTCAAGGATGATACTGATGGAGCCCACGCAGCAAAACTCTGCTTCAGCACCCTCTTAGATTAAGCCTCTTAATAGCCACAACTGGATTTCTGCAGCTTTTCAAATTCCCCAGAGACTTAAAGCTCTCCCGCTCTCCTTTTTTGGGATTGCGCTAAGCTACTCCCTCTCTTTCTCTCTCTCTCTCTCTCTCCTTTCCAGTCCATCTCTCTCTTGCTCCAATTCTCACTGCAATTCGTTTTCGCCAATCTCCCAGCCTACCCGCTTTTTCAAGGCAATCTCTTTTTTTTTGTGTGATTTACTCGACACCTCTGCATTTTCTCCTAACTTTGATTCCGCCGAATGTGATCAGGAGAACCAACATGGCCACCGCATGGAGGAGTGTGGTAGAGAGAGAGAGAGAGAGAGAGAGAGAGAGAGAGAGAGAGAGAGAGAGAGAGAGAGAGAGAGAGAGAGAGAGAGAGAGAGAGAGAGAGAGAGAAAGAGAGGGAGAGTGAGAGAAAGAGAGAGAGAGAAAGAGAGAGAAAGGAGGAGATGTCAGATTGAGTGAATGTGCTGTCTCAGCCAAAGCCCATCTGCCTATTTGTGCGCATCTGTAGGCCTCAGGGCGAAGAGGATTGTAGCGTTACCTCCGCTTCGGAAAGTATGCTCCAGGTATACTCAGACGGTGTCGCTCTCCAAAAATAGCCGATCTACAAGCTCACAAAGCATCGCAATGTGAGGCGTTGTGAGCTTGTAGATCGTGATTATAAAATCCAGGCTCAAGTTTCCTCCACTGACTGAACACAACACACGCACATCCATTCACACATGCATGAAATAATGTGTATATGCATGTACATGCACACAGTCATACACACAGAGAAATGCGCTTGTTGATGACCGTTGGTGTTCCAGGCACCATCAGATCTCCCACTGGTGGACTGCACAGTACTGGTTGTCTTATCATCTCAGCTCATAACGGTTGACTCACCACAATGTCTCATGACAAGCTCTCCTGCCCGCAGTACTCAATACCACAGTAGTAAGCTAAACAACCTCATCGTGTATAGTCAAGACATACAGTACTGTACTTACTCACGATACATACTGTACATACACACAAAAAAGGTGTGCATTTTATTATTTTTTTACATGGATGTCAGTGTTTAGTTGGAGCCATAACATGTCAGAACCATGTCATGGTTCTGATGTTGACACCTTATGTTCCCAACAACACAGGATACATAACTGTTTATGAGGAATGATAACAGCGACAAATGCTACTGCGCCACAATAGGTAATATGTTACTAAAACCCACCCACGACCAAAGGTCTCAAACTAGACGCACTGAATATGAAGCATCACTTCTGAAACAAGCTACTGTAAGTGCTGCTGTGGAGGGAACAGCGCTCAGCCTGAAACCAGTGCGCTGCGATGGGACCGGATGGGAGGCCTACGGTACTCCTTCTCCTACTCCTACCCTCCCACCCCCCACATGACTGATGAAGGCAGCTCCTCCTTAGGGGCTGTGTACTAACATCATGACTAATACACTGTCTCTTGACTGCATTTATCGTGGCACCGAGGCTACGTTGATGCATAGCCTCAGTGCTTGTTCTGTTCTGTTCTGTGTGTGTGTGTGTGTGTGTGTGTGTGTGTGTGTGTGTGTGTGTGTGTGTGTGTGTGTGTGTGTGTGTGTGTGTGTGTGTGTGTGTGTGTGTGTGTGTGTGTGTGTGTGTGTGTGTGTGTGTGTGTGTGTGTGTGTGTGTGTGCGCGCGTGTGCGTGTGCGTGTGTGTGTGTGTGTGTGTGTGGCCTGCTTACAGGGAGTGACACCGGGCCAGCACCAGTTAGTTGGAGTTGCACCGGGGTAATGTTTGCAGTTCCCTAGTGAGTCTGTACTTGAACACGAAGACCGTTACAGCCAGTAAAATGGGTCGTGGAGGCAGGCAGGCAATCAGACAGGCAGGCAGGCAGACAAACACAATGGCCGTCCAGGGAGAGGGACCTGTCTTTTGCAGCAGAGACACCTGAACTGCTCAGAGCTGAATGGAACCGTGCCTGTGTCTCCAGATAGAGAGAGGGAGGATATGTGTGTCCTTGGAGCTCGCACGGCCCGTCAAGCAAGCGGCTGTTTGTGTTTGTTCATGTCTGTGTCTGCCTGTTTGTCTGTGTATATAAATCAAAGTGTGACTGCTTCCTTCCAGCGTTTAATTACCTCATTAAATTAAACTTCTCTTTGGGGACCGGCACACGCTGTAAATCAAACTATCACCGTATGCGGTGGTGTTCCAACGCAACTTAACGCAGGTTGGTGTGTGTGTGTGTGTGTGTGTGTGTGTGTGTGTGTGTGTGTGTGTGTGTGTGTGTGTGTGTGTGTGTGTGTGTGTGTGTGTGTGTGTGTGTGTGTGTGTGTGTGTGTGTGCGTGCGTGGTGCACTGGGATCACCTCTGCACAATGATGCAACCCTGCAGCTCAGCCAAACCATATAAAAATAGAAACGGTCTCCGCCAGGAGGCATGCCCTAATGTCAATATGGAAGCAGTTACATTTCTACCTACAGCCATGAAAGAGTAGCGCGCCATGTGATGACACAGTTGTACATCGTTTCCACTGTCTTCCTCCAGGGATGTGCTGTCCTGATCCACATCAACCAAAACATGTTATTTACAAATCCAGCATGCTCGTTTGCCAAAGTTTTCTACAGTACATGTCAGGGGTTTCAAGATTAGTTTTGGTGCAAGCTTTGCCAAACATCGAAAATGGGATAAAGACTGAATTAAGACCGAGTCAAATATGCACAGATATTAAGACTTGCAATTTGGGGGTACAGTATGTTGTCGATTTGCCATATGTTCGAGGATTGAGGTCCATGGCCTGCCTGTCAGTGTGCACAAGAAATATGACACTGATCAGCTAGCCAGGAATCCAGACTGATCACACTCACACACACGGGGCGATGGAATGATCTCCTGGTGGAGAATGATAATGACGATTTATCAATGATTTGTCTGTCCCAGAAACAATTGTTAACAGCCAAATGCAAAAACACACAACAAAATTAAAAGCCTAATTCATGCTCCGTCGCACAACTGTGTCGCGCACCGAAAATAACAGACCTACAACAAAGCCCACACACAAAGCGTCGCATCTGCGATGCATTGAAAGCATCTAGGTCGGCTACATCCGGTGCGCGACGCAGTCGTGCAATGAAGTATGCATCGGGTTTCACACTATGACATGGAGGCCATACTGATTCACTATGACATGAAGGCCAAACTGATTCACACTACGCTACCGTAGATGTGTAGTAGAGTAGCCCTAAGAGAGAAGCCTCATTATCTCCCATGGCTAGGGGGCACTCCCCTTTGCGGTGGATGTTTGGTTTCACATACAGGTGGTTACATTGGGGGCTCATTCGGGTAAGGGGGGAGGGGGAGGTCGGGTTCCTAGGGTGGTGAATGTTGCAGAGTAGCTCTGCCTAAAGCCCAGGAACCTAATTATCTCCTTTAGCCAAGCGGGGATTCCCCTTTGAATGAGCGGTATACATGTTAGATTCCCTACACGTGATCCCAGGTGATTACAGATGCTCTAAGTAAACAGTTGTAATACCAGTGATAACTATATTGCTGTCGTCTAGAAGTTTTACGAGGAGAGGGAGTTGTTTGTCTTCACTCTGCCATATTGGCATATTACCTCCCCTCTACTCTCCTGACTGACCCTGCGAACCTGATCTGTCTGTGTGTGTGTGTGTGTGTGTGTGTGTGTGTGTTCGAGCGTGCGTGCGTGTGCGTGTGTGACAGACAGGCTGTCTGGAAGAGCTGGGAGGACTTAGGGCAGTGATTTTGGATGTAGTTCAATCCTGTGACACGCCAGGAATGCTGCTGCCACACTCCCGGGGGCCATAATCGGAGCTCTTAAACAGCCTGCAGTGCAGGGACAATGCCAACAGGCCTAGTGTTGCAGCCAGCAGCTTGCTGTGTCTGTACAGTGTGTGCATTGTGCATAATAATGAGCATGCATGCTTACATGTTGTATACCGTTGCTTTTGGGCGGAAACCTTGTAAGTCCAAAACGTTCCTTTTTATTATGATAAAAAAAAACTATAGTGAAAATAGCCGATCTACAAGCTCACAACGCCTCGCATCGCATATACTGTACACTCTTGTATGGTGAAGCAGAAAAACATATACGTTTATATATGGAGAAACAAGGTTTCTGCCTGACAGCAACGATATGCACATGCATGCATGTTTGATTATGCAATTGCACACTCTCTTTCCCATTTACACACATCCGTAGTGATAACAGTAATGGCAAAACGGTGGAGCAACAGAATGCAAAATGACACCGCCTTTCTGCAGGTGGGGGTAGAAGGGGGATATAGGTGAGGAAAAACCCTGGCCTGGTGGTGCAGCACAAACACAAAGGAGGAGGAGGGGAGAAGGGCTGAAAATAGAGAGAAGGACTGCGAGAGATCAAAGGAGAGAGAGAGAGAGGATGATTTGCCTATTTGGAGTAATTCGCCAGTCTGTTTGGCCTTGATAAATCTGCTATCGTACTCCGCGCCCCCCTCATTTCAGCACATGTGCACGTAAACACAAACATATGTGCACATTCATGCACATGCACACGCACGCATAGACACGTACACGCATACATACACACACACAACAAAATAAACCTCCCCAATCCTATTTCTTAGTAGGACATGTTTGTAATTCCCTGTGTGTGTGTGTGTGTGTGTGTGTGTGTGTGTGTGTGTGTGTGTGTGTGTGTGTGTGTGTGTGTGTGTGTGTGTGTGTGTGTGTGTGTGTGTGTGTGTGTGTGTGTGTGTGTGTGTGTGTGTGTGTGTGTGTGTGTGTGTGTGTGTGTGTGTGGGAGGGGGTTGGTCGAGTACAGAACTAATACACTGGCAACTGGCAAGGCAAAAGTAACAGATGGAGGTTGATATAGAAATATAAGCAAAAATAAAACTGCATAGCAGCAATGGACTGGGTTCCACTGAATGATAAAAAAAAGTTTTTTATTCTGGATGCTAAAATTGTCCAAATGCATATCTGGACCAAATGTTTCTGGTCACCCTGACACATTTCGGGTGGATTCATCACTATATCATGATTTCACGGCAGATTTATTACAAGTTTACAGGTGTAAAAGAGTGGGTAAATTTATTTTCCATACAAGCTTCCACAAATTGCAGTTTCAAACGATGATCATAAGAAAATGTAAATTCAAGGGATAGTTCACCCCCAAAATTACTTTTTTTCTAAAAATTTGTCTCAGATAATGGCAGCTTTAAAATGGACTGGCTAATAATTCACTACAGACCAGTCTCTTAGTTTTTCTCAAACTACAGTATGTTCATTCATGCCTATCCCGTGAACCTGCCCTGTAAATTGTGTGTCATTAGGACACAAAAATCTAAATGCTGGGGGGAGAAAAAGAAAGGTGGACATTTTAGGCCCAAACTGCAAAACGTTCAGAATGTCCAGCTGATCTCCAATTGGCCAATCAGTGATATTTTTTGTTGGTCAGGTTATGGGCGAAGGTTATTGGGCAAAATACAGGAGAGAGAGTACAACAAGCATTCTAGAAATTGCAATAGGTTTCCCTGTCCGCAGTGGAACCCTGAAATATATTTTGTATCTATATCCAAACAGGGAAGCAAACAAGCATTGACTCTATGTCATTTTCAGCACCAGTGCAAGGCAAGATCTTTGCATCACTCATGCCTCACCATGTGTCATAATTCAGTTTACAACGAATATAGTAATGCATACGATATATATATATTTTTTGACATAGCAAGGTGGATAAACGCAGTAAGCCACATTTTCCCTGCAGCATTATTAAGGATTATTGACTGAGTCCAATCAATAACTGTCTAACGCTGCGGTTGGAAACTGAACCCGATAAGAGGAAGGAGCTCGTGGATATTGCTATTTTGGTATTTTCATTGTGCACACCACAAAACAAGAGCGGCATCAATGGCCGTTTATTAGAATCTAGGCTAGGAGAGTCTTTGGTGTCTTGAGATAATCTACCAGGCGGGGTAGGTGATGCCACACACTAGTATTCAGACCCTTTTCCCCCTTGGGTGTTGGGTGCATTCAAGAGGAGAACAATAGGAGAAGGGCGGTTGGCACAGAGACTCCCAGGACGGGCACAGATGTGCCAGGTTTGTTGGCAGGAGGGAGAAAGAGGGGGGGGGGGGTGGTTCGTGAAGCAAGCAGGCACCTGCCCCTCGCATGGCCCAGACAGAAGAGAGACATCACGGACCGCAGGAAGCATGACGATGTATTGATTGAACATGTATGTTTTCTCTGTGCTGCTTCTATACTGGATGCTGGAATATTACATTCACTCCTGTATTTTCATTAAAAAAGTTTTCCAAACTATTCGTGAGTCAGACTGAAATATTAGACTGAAATCAGACTGAAATATTATAAATAAATAAATAAAACCTTTGAATAAGATGAGGTAAATTCACCTGACTGAGGTTAACATCCTATAATAAGATGATCAACAATGAAGAGAAATCATATATTTATGTAGATAAATCATACTTGTCGGCTGAACGTTTTATGGCATATGGCAGCGTTAGTGACTAACTGCGCGCCGAATATAATTTACTTTATCGACCTAGGGGTACGCAGCGCACTGAGAATTCAAACTACTGTAACTGCTGGCTCTAAATCCTGAGAAACCCTGCCCTCAGCTCATGTATACATTATTGAGAGAGCTCTGAGTCACTGAGATGATTTAAGGAGACCCAGGCTGCACCGGGAGAATCCGAATATATCACTCTCAGCATCGTTTCTCTCATCAGATCTCTCCCTCTCTCTCTCTCTCTCTCTCTCGCTCTCTCTCTCTCTCTTTCTGTCACTCTCTCTGTCACTCTCTCTCACCAGGCTCATCGAAACACCATTAGAAGCCTTCTCTGTACCTGGGTTTGACATTTTACTGCCCTGTATCTGATGGCTTATTGATCAACTCACGGCAGCGCAACAAACTAGAGATGCCAGCTTATTTCATAGCCACTGAGGGGGAAAATTCTCATAAGCTCAAAATGACCAGCTTATAATGATGATGGTGTTTGGGACTCAGCTGTGATTTTGCCGTTAGATCCCGGGCGCTGCCGTTTCATACAGGGCCGCAGTGTGTGACGGATGGCTGGCCATCTGTCTTGCGTCTGTTTCTATTTCTTTCTCTCTTTCATTTGCTCGGTGCCTCCCTGCCGATCTGCACAGTATGAATTCTGCAGAAGCTCTGAGGAGCTGCAGTGCACACAGCTGTGCCCCCCCCCGCAGCCCAGGCCTGCAGGAATGGCCAATTTATTTGGCCAGTGGAGACAGGGCTGATAAGGGCTGGAGGCAGAGAAGGAGAGAGCAGGAGGAGGAGGTGGGGAGAGAGAAAAAGAGAGACAGAGGAGAGCGAGAGAGAGAGAGAGAGAGAGAGAGAGAGAGAGAGTTGGAACCGTTCCACTCAGTATTCCCATTCATTCAAAGTCCCAGCAGGAGGTAGAGAGGGTCCTTCACCTGATCACTGGGTCAATCACAAGGAGCATGCACCCCCCCCCCCCCCCCCCCCCACACACACACACACACACACACACACAATCCAACTAAAACAGACACATGCACAGGAACGCGAATGCATTGCACACACATTAAAAGCTGTCAAACAAATAAAACAAGTGGCCAACTAAAAGACATTCTTCTCTCTACAAGTTCACAGACCTCGCATGCACAGCACGCACATGCACACAGCCACACACACACACAGCCACAGCCACACACACACACACACACACACACACACACACACACACACACACACACACACACACACACACACACACACACACACACACACACACACACACACACACACACACACACAAATTGCTATTCAGTCAATCCCGTGAAAGGGCAACATTCCTCTGACTCACATGTCTCCCTGGATTCGTACCTGTGTCCATCATGATGCAGAAGCCTGCCTTTCATGTTTGCCTACACACACACACACACAACACACGCGCGCACACACACACACACACGCACATACGCACACGCACACGCACACGCACACACACTCTCTCATGCACTTTCACCCTGTTCCCTCCCCGCTTTTCCTGAATTGACTTTGGGGGGATCAGCCCTAATGCTTTGCCTGTCATTCCAAGACAGCCAGCAACAAGATTCTACACCACCGAGCATTGCGCAGGTCATTAGCGCTGAGCGTCTGCCCGCAGGCTGTATGCTTAGCTGCTTAGCTACTTACCTGCCTGGATGCTCGCTGCCTTACAGCCAGCTGTGGCAGCAAGCAGCATAATGTCATGCCCCCTCTCTTCAAATAGCTTCCGCCCTTCCTACCTTCAGAGAATGAATGAAAAGTGTGCTGTGTGACAGCATGCTGTCGGGTTGAAACCTTGTAGGCCTATGTCCAAAACCGTACTTTTTTTAAATTATCATAAAAAAAACATTTTAAAATAGTGAAAATAGACGATCTACAAGATTACAACGCCTTGCGATGCGAGACACTGTGAGCTTGTAGATCTGCTATTTTCACTATTTTTGTGCGACAATCTTGTATGATGAAGCAGGGCATTCATTTACAAAAAAAACATAAAAAGTTAAATTTTGAAGTAATTCTTTGGCTTATCTTAGTGATATTCACCTAGAGTGACATGGTGAAGCACCCCCCCCCCATATAGCCACATAAAAGAAAGCCATCAATCTGCAACAGTAGTACTGTGACTGACCACAAGAGTGCACTGCTGAGTTCTCATATAGCAACTTCAATGGACCTTGCTAACCATAAAAATGCTTATCAAAACACAACACTCTACAGTACGTAACTTCCTATCAAACTTTATTATCACCTGTCCTAAATCAATGTTCTGATCAAAGTATGGCAATTATTGGCTTCCCCGTGTTGGTTAATTCATTCATATACAAGGGTTGTGAGATTAAGATAGTGATCTGTTGAGTTGCTGCCTGCAACCACTGGTGTTATGCTATGCTTTAATGGGCGGATTATACAGGAGGGAAGCTGAAACTTGTCCTGTGGCCATAAATATGAGTCAGCTTCCATGCTTGCGTGCATATTGTATCTGTCAAGTGGGGTGCGCGCTCGCGTGCTTGTGTGAGTGTGCGTGTGCGTGTGCGTGTGCGTGCGTGCGTGCGTGAGTGTGTGTGTGTGTGTGTGTGTGTGTGTGTGTGTGTGTGTGTGTGTGTGTGTGTGTGCGACATGTCTAGAGAACACCAATTGCTGTGGTCCTACACATTCTCTGGAGAAGCACGCCACTGAAGCATAGCCCAGTGACTATTGTGTACTGCATGTCTTGTGTGCTACTGAGATGACATAGGGTGATAATATTGATGTCTGAGACCACAGAGCAGGGAAAAGAAATCGGTCCAAGCATGTCTCAGTCACTTACATGAACACACACACACACACACACACACACACACACACACACACACACACACACACACACACACACACACACACACACACACACACACACACACACACACACACACACACACACACACACACACACACACACACACACACACACACAGCAGATGCTGTGAACTACTTTCAGTGCTACGAAGTGGTTTTTCAGTGATCTTGTGCGAGCTAGCTGGATAGTGTTTATCCATCAGCAGATGTGTTTGTGTCTGTGTACGTTGCTTCACATTAGTGGGAGTTTTAAACATTCCCAAGTAATTATAGGTCTCACGTCAGCCTACCTACCAATTTGGAAGAAGAGCAATTTCACTAATTTTATTTTGTTAAATACAGACCTGCGGTATATGTTGTCGCTCTGTGGTTGGGATTAAAAAAACAATTATAAAAAGTCCACTGCAGTTCCATGGCAAGACAAGTCACACGTCTGGGTCAGACAGACAGGAAATCAATGTTTCTGAAAGCAATTTCACATCATTTGGTTAAAAGACTATACATAGGGCGAGTCAATCCCTCAACCTCTCCATCATTCATAAACACGCAAACGCAATGACTATATTCACATGCCAGACATTTTGCTCTTATGTTATACTTGGGTTAGGGTCAGGGTGGGGTTGACAGGGTCAATAGGGCAAGAAACTTGATTCTTAACTCTCCGTAACCCAATTAGTGAACTTAACCTTTGCCCTCATCACATACCTTTTTCCTCACAAATAGATGTGCAGTCTGCTCCAAACCACACACACACACACACACACACACACACACACACACACACACACACACACACACACACACACACACACACACACACACACACACACACACACACACACACACACACACACACACACACACACACACAGTTCATCAGAAAAGAACACCCACACACACTCATAAGCAACCACACGCTCTATTTCGAGGCGAGTAGACCTTCAGTCTCCCCCCAGAGGAGTAGCGTCGTGAGTAATGACAGAGTGGATGGGGGTGGTAATGATACCCTGGTGAGATAATATGCCAGTGGCAGGCCCCAGAAAGCCCCCAAAAAGATCCTGCCTTGATCTCCCCTAAGTAGCTGAGGGTGGTTTTAATTGGCAGTCTGTCTCCGCGGCAGAGACTGAGGGGGCAAGTGAGGATTCCAAGGTAGACTGGGATAAGACAAGGAGAGGAGGTAGGTAAGTAGGCAGGGGAGGAGGTGGATAAGAGGTGGATAGAGGGAGGGTGAGGATAGCGTGCCACAGCAGAAGATACAACCCCCGCCACACACAAAACACACATTTACACGCGCATTTACACACGTACATACATACACCAACCAGCTCTACCTGCATCTCCACCCTCACACACCACTCCCTCCCTGTCTTGGACAGACCCGGAGGCGAGTGCACGTGTTGGAGGCGCAAAAGCAGATGTACCTCCTCTAATCCTTTTGATAAATCTCCTGCTGGCTCTGCGTTCAGCTACAACAGCACTTTATTGCGGCCAGGAGACACGCCTCGTTGGATCAGAGATGGGCGGGATCCTGCGTGCTGTCACACACAAACAACAGAACACTCACACGCATGTGAGCAAAAGCAAGCGTGCGCACGCACACCCACCCACCCGCACGCACGCACGCACGCACGCACGCACGCACAGGGATCAAGAAGGGCTGATCTCTCTAGAGCAGGTTGTGACCTTTGTGATTCACAGATAATGTCACATAGTAAGTCTGGCCACTCAGCTCTCCTGTTAGGTCTCGAACCCAATGACTCCAGAGTCATTTTCCATTTCCCTTTTTTAACGCGCAAAGTATTATCTATCCGTGCAAGGGCAGTAAAGGTTGAGCAAATGATATCGCTCCCCTGGCTGATTGCCCATCTGTTCCTGGCCCCACCTTAAATTAATGACGGCGGTAATTACTAAATGACGGTGCTTTGTGAGAATGTGGTCTTCGTGAAACGACTTGCACCAAAAAGAAAAACGTTTGAGGTAAAGCCTTTATGAGACCGTTTCAAAAAGAATAAATAGTAATGTTTGATTTGGAATCAGCCATAATGCATCACAATCCATGCCATACAGAGAGGGATGAACGGTCATACAATAAGTCGTAATTCCCGTATACAAACTGCGGTTGAGGCACGAGGCGATGTTGCATTTTGCAAGGCTCACCCGGGGTTAGGGTGTCTCTGCGGTGACGGAGAGTGTTTGTGCTGTTTTGAGGTCAGCAATGACAGACAAATAGCAGTCAGGGATAATGGGAGGGGACAGACCGGGATGACGAGGACAGGGAGCGAACAGGACAGCACCGCACAGGCCGACTGAGGAGATAAAACATGCACACAGAGATTGGGTAATGCCCACACACACGCGCGTGCGCACACACACGCACACACACGTTCATCGGAAAAGAACACACACACACACACACACACACACACACACACGTTCATCGGAAAAGAACACACACACACACACACACACACACACACACACACACACACACACACACACACACACACACACACACACACACACACACACACACACACACACACACACACACACACACACACACACACACACACACACACACACACACACACACGTTCATCAGAAAAGAACACGCACGCACACACACACACACACACACACACACACACACACACCCCTCATATTGTTACACTTGTAAAGACAACACTTTCAGTACATGCCTTCTACAGACCAGAGCAACACTATTCTAACCATCATTCTGACACTTACACTAATCCTTAACCTTGCTATAAGCAAATTTCCATTCCTCACAAGTCTGCAATGTTCTTCTGTGTCCTCACAAGCCTTTTTTTTCCCTTTCCTGTTTTCAACACGCCACACTGCCTCTGGGGATGCGTGGGTCTATACTGAGATAGAAACCGGGCACCCACACACAAATAGCCCTATTGAATTCAATATTTACATAATTATTCTTGTAAGTACAGTAGTAGGTGTGTGAATACCTGATACTGCATCTAGATACTTGTTATTTGGATACAGTATCAGTCAAGCTCGGCCCGTGAACTAGTCCCTTCCCAACGCCCACGCCATTGCAAGTGAATAGCTCATCCATATCACATGGGCACCACACAGTTAAATCCTCAGTGTTCATTTAACTCTGAGAGTACAAAATGTAACCAAATGGACCCTTATGGATCCATTTGGTTACATAGATTAAGCATTAGAACGCTGCGGAGAAATATCGCAACGGTCTGAATTGTCACTGCGGTGTATTTGTATGTGGGACAACGGATGGAAATCCGTTTAAGCTTCTGGCTAAATCCGGCATATTTACATGCAATTATGTGTATTGATTGAAATGTTAATTAATGTGCACTGTACCGGAAATAAACAAATAAATCAAAGTAAAGTCATTATCCCATGGAGTTAAATGAACACTCTGAATTTTACAGTGTACAAACACAACAAACTTTTTCATAGCAACAACGGATTCCTCATTTCTCCACTCTCTGTGCAATCCGCCCTCCCTCCCTCCCCCCACCCACCCGCACGCACGCACGCACGCACGCACGCACGCACGCACGCACGCACGCACGCACGCACGCACGCACGCACGCACGCACGCACGCACGCACGCACGCACGCACGCACGCACGCACGCACGCACGCACGCACGCACGCACGCGCTTATCTTTTTACTTTCATAATAAAAAACCATCATCTCTTGGCATGTTGCCAGCTGGGCTTATTGTAAGACTGTCTGGGTCCCTGTTGGAGATGCGACTGTCTGAATGTCATAGTGTGTCTGTGAACCGGTGACGGATGGAGGGCTGGGATGCTATGTAGGAGGATGAGGAAGAGGAGGAAGAGGAGGAGGAGGCAGAGAGCTGTTCTGTTGTGGCTGTGAGAGACAGTCATCCACTGCAGTGGAGGAGGATTAAGTCTGAATTATACTTCATCGTACGACGGTGCCCCGCGACAAAAACAGCCGGTGTACAAGTTCACGATGCACAATCGCGATTCGCCATTCGTTTCGAGGTTATAGATCGGCTATTTTCTGCACGGGTGTGTAACAAAATATAAATCAGTGCTTTAGGCCCCTACGGTGCTGTTGGGGGGCGGAGAGAACGTTCTCTCTGTAAAGAGCGGATGTAAATCAACGGAGGACGAGGGAGAGAGGGGGCTGTCAGGACCCCAAAGTTGCGCCGGAAAGCGAACGGGAGGACAAATCGTCCAGAGAGAGAGAGGGAGTGTGTGTGTGTGAGAGAGAGAGAGAGAGAGAGAGAGAGAGAGAGAGAGAGAGAGAGAGAGAGAAATACTGCTGTCAACTTTCAAAAGTTTATACAAAGCTAACCGTTCCTATATGGATGTATAACTATTTCTAACAGAAACTGCACAATTTTCATAGTTTCGTAAGATAGTCTTCCCTCTGAGTCAGGGGTCACCAATGTTTTTCAGCCAAAGGACCCCCTAGCAGAGAGAGAGATTAAGCAGGGACCCCCACAACATATTGTATAAAATTGTGTTTCAGATTAAACATTTTCATAGATTTCGTAAATGGATTCATAGACTTGTTTGATTATCATCATGTTAATGTGTCTTTTCAGAGTTAAACCCAATTTTTTTTTCCCTCTACACCAAACCTCTTCGCCAAAAATAGCCGATCTACAAGGTCACAACGCCTCGCGCTGCAAGGCATTGTGAGCTTGTAGAGCTGCTATTTTTGGCTAAAGTTCTCCTCAGAATGGGGAAGCTATAGGGTTCAAGTGGTTAATGCAACAAAAAAAAAATCCTACCACACAAAGATTTGTGGTAGGATTACCCTGTAGTAACTCTGAGGACCCCCTAGGGGTCCCGGACCCCCTGTTGAAGACCCCTGCTCTGGGTTGCAATGTAACACAGCTCTGTTTACACTTTTATCTATTCCCATTAATATTTAATATGTAATTGTACATACATTGTTTTGTTTTGATTGTTTTGTTCCACTTTTGCTTTGGCAATGTAAACGTATGTTTTCTCATGCCAATAAAGCACCTTTGAATTGAAATTGAGAAAGAGAGAGAGAGAGCGAGAGAGAGAGAGAGAGAGAGAGAGATGGAGGACAAGGTGACATATTTTGTGCATATCTCTCTGTCCCTCCATTTACCTGTCCTACTCTGTCTGTTCTGTCTGTTCCCCCTGCAGGCTGTTCCCATTAACTCCCACTCTTTCCCTACACAGTAGCACTATCCCCCCCACCCCCCACCCGCCACCCCCTCCCTCCCCATTCTCTCTCATCTCCCTTCCCCAAGCTCTTCTGGTTCAAAGTGGCATTCACACACCCATGTACAACAAAAGCTGCTCCCCCCTCCCCCCCTCTCTCTCTCTCCCTCACATGGCACCTTCCAGAAACGCTGTGCCCTCAGGTATGGAATTCTATCACTCTGCAAACAAAACAGGCGGATCAACCCAAATCTAACTATGGAGGTGGAGAGCAACAAAGACACGCCAGATTCCCCTCTGAGATTAAGGCCACGGCCCTGAGGGAGGGCAAGAAGAGGGAGGAGAAGGAGGAGGAGGAGTTTGGGCGAGGGTTTGGTTTGTGGACTTTTTGTTTTGTTATGTTTTGTTTTGCGTGAGACGGTGGTAAAACTAACTGTCTACAAGAGCAGCAGCACCAATAACAATCCCCCCCCCCGGCCGCCGCCCCCCGCCAGTCACTGCCAGTCCATTCCATTGACTTCTATTCCCCCAAGGAGGCTGCAGGGCAGGGCGCTATCAGCCTAATAGAGTAGTGGTGGTTGATGGGGGTTGGAGGAACTCTGTGCTATCATCACAGCCCACTGTGCTGCGTCTGTCTATGAATATGGAGTGCAGCCTGACAAACGACCATGTCCTCTAACACTGTGCTCTCCCTCCTCTCCCTCGATCCCTGGGCCATCCAAGACCGACCCAATCTTTCTAAGTGCCGGGGGCGGGGGGTTTGGTGGCCAGCCCTCTGCTCTAATGTCACTTGTCATTGGTGTGACCACAAATGACACTTTTGTTTAAAACGGCATCCATCACCCCCCCGCCCCAAGCCACCGTGCCCGCCCCCACCACCACGCGAAGGAATCTGGGTAGCCAGGGGGACTGTGTGTGTGTGTGTGTGTGAGCAGAGAGATCAGACAGACTCGTGGCGAGCCACAGAGATTGGTTAAAGGTTACAAAATGCAAGTGAAATGTAAAAGTGCCAGATAGAAATTATACGCCGACATTTTGGAATGTAAGTGAACATCCCTGCCTGCAGTTCCCAGTAGCCCATGTGAATCCCCAGACTTAATTTTTAACTCCAAGAGTGTATACAACCAACCTCAGAGTTAAGTGAAGAGGATTTTGCAGTGTGTGGTGCTGCTCATTATATGAACCAGGAAAGCTCCCGTGAGCCAGACCCGAACTCATTTGTCAAAGCCATGCGAGAACAATGTTTTCCTTTCTATTGTCATATGAGGAACACGTTTTCTGCATCCAAACACTTTGAGGTCTATTCTGCATTTCTATGTTAGATGATGCATAATTCAGGGGCCACTGCCTGATCGTGTTTATAAGAAATTGGTCTACAGATGTACACACAAACACACACACGCTCGCACGCATGCACACACACACAAAACCACAAATCACACCTGCATAGACGATTGCAAAACAAAGTGTAGCACGGATGAATCACTAATGTGATTTCATGTTTGGGTTTTTTATGTTGCACTACTATATGCTGCAAAACCAACTGCCCTTCGGGGACAAATAAAGTTGAAGATGAACGTGACTTTTGAAAGTCTAAGCCAAAAGCATCCTGGGTAATGACAGTTATGTTCTGATACCTAATTTATACTCCTGTGCCAAAAATAGCCGATCTACAAGCTTGCTTGTAGATTTTTTGCTGTCGTATTACTAAGAATAACTCAGCCTTAAGGCCAGTCCTCTAGTTAACCTTGAGGTTGGAGTATACACACTACAGGTAGAGATACAGTAGATGTGAACATAATGTACTATAGTGTACAGTACACAGGGGAACGGCTTTGAATTGTGGCTCAGGGCAATGTTTAACATTGGACTCTCAAGATGAAACCCTATAGGCTGATTTTGTAGTTTGTTTTCCAGGTCATGTTAAAAACTACAGCAGGTTAAAAACATGACCTGATAAAGCACACCGTTTTTTAAATTATTTTTTTATTGATTGAATTCTTTATTAACAAGTTTGGAAACAGTACGAGCAAGCGACCGTGATGTAAGCCAGTGGTTCTCAACCTGTGGGTCGGGGGGGTCAGGGAGGTCCCCAAATGCCAGTGAGGGGGGTTCCCAGACGCCAGTGAAGTGACAATTCAAGGACTTTTAAGACCCTCAAAAAAGAAAACAGAAAATACCATTACAGCATCAAACGTCTTCAACAAAGTATACTATAAAAATTGTGAAACATTGGCCAAATTGTCAAATAATATAAGAAAGAGGCAAAATTGTGGTGCTGCTATTTTCACAATTTTTATCTGTGGAACCGAGTCAAACTAAATGTCTCAACTCCTACAATTCTAAGTGCTTAACAGGGTGGTGGTGGGGGGTGGGGGGGGGGGGTCCCCAGTTCAAATATGATTACTTTGGGGGGTCATGGCCTGAAAAGGTTGAGAACCACTGATGTAAGCAATCAAAAATAGCTAATCAAATTGATAATGGGTGTGTTAGAGTTACATGTGCACTGACAATACTGTTGACTACTGTCTCATGCACATCGCCACACCCATGGCTCTGGGAACACTGAAATTTGACACATTATTAATTGTATTAACTGCAGCTGCGTTGCTTAATAGCCTGCCATGTCTTTTATCTGATGTAGTTTTGCATAGTGGCACAGGTCTTGCATAAGACACGATGAGAATATTAAGTGGTGAAAACGACTGGAGCAGGAACCTGAATGGAGGGAGGGAAAGGGTGACGAGAGAGAGAGGGGGAATGAAAGACAGAACACAGGAGAGAGAGAGAAACAGAGAGAGCTGACTAGACATAACCGCTTTTTGTTTGTCAGATGATTAAGCCTGTACTCCCCTTCTCTCGACCTCTTTCGACCACCCCCACACTGCAGAGAGGAAGGAAGGGAGAAATAGAGAAGAGAAGAGAAGAGAAGAGAGAGAACTAACAGAACCAACAAAACGAACAGAACAGTTATATAGTGCATTTTGAGAAGGGGGGGTGGAGAGAGAGAGAGAAGGCTGTTGCAACTCTGTAGCAGTGAGTCGCTGCCCATTGCTGTGGCCGTTGTTATTATGATTTCTTTTTTAATGAGCGCCGCTGCCCTCCCCTCCGCCACACAAAGGTCTGATTGAATGTGGCGTTCCATTAGCATGTAAAAGAGGCCCGGCTTCATCTGTGAGCTGCTGACTGACAGCTGATATGATCTCTGTAATTGCTCCATAGTGGAGCCAGAGCCAGAGCCAGAGCCAGCACCACAGCCAGAGAGAGAGAGAGAGAGAGAGAGAGAGAGAGAGAGAGAGAGAGAGAGAGAGAGAGAGAGAGAGAGAGAGAGAGAGAGAGACATAGGAATTGTATACAATTGAAATGAATTAAGAGAGAGAGAGGAAGGGAGACCAGGAGAGACTGAGCAAGACAGACAGATAAAGAAGACGGTACACAGAACTGTGGAGGGAGGGTGAGAGAAGACATGGTGGGAAGGATTAGGATTTAAAAGAAAGGATGGGGGAGAACGTGATGAAGCACACAGAGAGACATGGTGGATATACATTATATACATATACATCCATTTGGTACGACTGGGACCCTGTGCAGAAGGCTGCAGAGAGCAGTGGATGGGATGATGGTCTCTTTCACCTCACGTGACCATTTTCAAGGCACTGAAAGTGTGTGTGCGTGTGCGTGCGTGCGTGCGTGCGTGCGTGCGTGCGTGCGCGCGTGTGTGTGTGTGTGTGTGTGTGTGTGTGTGTGTGTGTGTGTGTGTGTGTGTGCGCGCAGTGAGTGTGCACAGGTATGACATTGAACTGAGCACAGCACCAAATGGTCCACTGAGGATTTTACTGTCCAGAGAGTGTGTGTGTGTGTGTGTGTGTGTGTGTGTGTGTGTGTGTGTGTGTGTGTGTGTGTGTGTGTGTGTGTGTGTGTGTGTGTGTGTGTGTGTGTGTGTGTGTGCACCACTGCACCATGTCTCTCTCCCAGTCCTCTGCTCTCTGCCTGCCTTTTGTATACATAGCGATTTATTTCTGTTTTCTTTCCATCACTCTCTCTTTCTGGTTTTTCTTGTTCACTTCGTTCCCTCTGAACTCCTTCACATCTACTTCCTCATTCCCCGCATCACTGAGCAACCCCCCGCCCCCCCCCCCTCCCCTCCCCTCCTCCCATCCTCCGCTCACCCACCCCGTCTCTCCTCTGCCCCCCTCTGTCGCCCTCGCTTACGCTCTGGCTGCCTGTCTCTCTCTCTCTCTCTCTTTCTCTCTCTCTCTCTCTCCCTCTCTTTCTCTGCAGTAAATGGTGATTGAGCAAACAGTGTGACGGAGAGGAGGAGAGCTGCAGAAAAAAGATGGTTATCCTCCCGCGCTCCACGTGCCTCGCATCCAAAAAACCCAGTGCCTCCCCCCCCCCCGTCCTCCTCTGTTATGCCACATGACACAGTGTGACACGCACATGCAGTCCCACAGCGCCGTCTCATCTCTGCATTAATCGCAGAGGACAGACCAGCGGTGTCACCTCAGTGTGACTTAACGTGCGTGTGTATGTGTGCGTGTGTGTGTGTGTATGCCTGTGCGTGTGCGTGTGCGTGTGCGTGTGCATGTGCGTGGGCGTCCTCCAGGCCCAGTGGGGGTTGTGGGTGGGGGGGGGGGGGGGGTTGCCATGACGAGGATGTGCAGTGCCAGCATAATTTCTCGTCCCCGAAGAGGCCCAGGTGACGATGAAAGATGTCAAGTACACACAGAAAGTACAGATATTCCAAATATGCACGACAGGCTAAATGGTAATAATGCATGATGGGCTAAATGGTGGATGCTCTGGGCTCTGGGCTCTCTGAGCATGTCGGGCCACGCATGGGGGGAAAAGTGAAAATGACTACCTTTTGTCTCACCACAATAACACGGTGGCTGAATTGGCCAGATAGGCGCTATCTGATTAATTTAAATTCCATCGGAATAAACTGTAGTGTGTTGCAGATGATGCAAAATGGATGTTAAGTTAAATGGAGGCAGATTATGCCACAGGCCCTGTGCTAGTCCACTGGGGCTGCAACTATGGATTATTTTCTTAGTGATTATTCGATCAATTACTTTTTCAATCGATCGACTAATCTTGAAGCACATTTTTATATCGATTTTTTTTGAGGGGGATCAATGTGGGAAAAAAAATATTTATTTGTTATAATCAACTAAATCAATTTGTCTGATTAACCACTGAAGCCCTGTTTTATACTTCGTCATCCTATATTAAAATTGTCTTAAGGGAGGACCGGCCGGCGGACCGTGGCCATGTCACTACTCAGACTCATACGCCCACAAATAGGCCGCAGGACCACGGCCACGTCACTCTAACTCAGACATAACCATGAACAAACCCGATATGCCCATAATATGGCCATGTATATGCCTATATACAGTATATATGACATATATAGGCATATACTGTATGGATATCCGGTTGTCCAGAGCCACAGATCCGACCGCTATGCACAAATATGGTCATGTGTATAATGGGACTGACCGACTTCAAACTCGGCACGCGCAAGGACTCGCCGCCGAGTTGTTCGGATATGCAGTTGTCCAGAACCGCCGATCCGACCCATCTGTCCATATTTGGGCATATATGGATATCCAGTTGTCCAGAACCGCCGATCCAACAAATATGCCCATATATGGGCATGCCAAAAAACAGGGTATGGGCATATACTAATGCCATCAGGGATCTCCATATATGGGCACAAAAGGGACACAGACAGACAGGTACTCTCTGACAAAGCCCCGACACTACTCAGACATATCGGTCGGAGCGGCAGTGCAACGTAGGTGTGAGGGCCACGTAGCGGCCCAAACCTCTAGTACAACAAAAATTGCTAAAATAGCGATATACAAACTCTCAGAGCATTCCATCTGCGTTATGAGCTTATAGATATTTTCACTATTTTTTATTTTTTTTGAAAATGTTTATATTATTATATTAAATCAATGTTGCACCCCTACATTCCACATCAGATTGAAATGGGCACTTGGGTATGATGTATGATGCTTTACGGTTTAAGGCCATGCGTTGACTGTCTATATCCAGTACCACATCTCCCCTTACAGAGTCCCTCTGAAGGTCAGGGTTAACTTTCCACCCTACGGTCCACCCATCCCTCCCTTGCCCACCCTTCTGTTTGCATCTACTTTGCCTTCAACAGTCATCCATCCATCGGTGATGATAAATGAATAGGTGCTAATTGAAGGGCCCCCGTCCCTGTGCCAAAAACTGCTGAGCAGCTGGACACAATGTACCCAACACACGCGCACGCACGCACAATGCTCTCGCACACAAACATTATGCATACACTGCAAAATCCTGAGGGTTAATTTGAACCGTCAGGATTGCACAGTGTATATAACATATACACCCCCATATACCCAGCGTAACCCTTTTCTCCACCCTCCAGGCAGTCTGCACTGCACTAACACACCATGAAATCTCTCACCCACATAACGCATTTGCATGACATTACAGCTGAAGTGCTGTAAAATTGTTCCCTGACTTAACAGCTGAGATGGGCTGCGTGTTTGATCACATGTACGCATGTGTGCATGTGTTGTGCAGTGGTGGACAGTAAGTAACTAAGTACTTTTACTTGAGTATTTGTATTTCTGGATACTTTCACTCCACTTCATTTCAAAGAGAAATATTGTACTTCTGTCTCACTACATTTCTAGGAAGGGAAAAGACACAAATTCTGATTCAATTTATCCCCTGAGTAAGCAGCCAGGCTCTATTAGCTCAATGGTAAAGATGTCAGCACTTGTGCAGGAAACCAGGTTCAAATCTGGGGTAGAATAGGAAAGTTACATAGTGCAGCTTTAAGCCGTATTTCAAATATAATGAAAATAGCCAATCTACAAGCTCACAAGAGAATTTGTAGATCTGCTATTTTCACTATTATTGATATTTTTGGTACTTTGTCATTTCAACCTTTGAATACTTAAGTATTTTTAAATCATGAGCAGTGGTGGGACAAGTAATCAGATTTTTGTATTTAAGTAAAATAAATACCGTTCCGTAGAACTACCGTACTCTGATCAAGTGAAAGGCCTGCATTAAAAATTTTACCAGAGTAAAAATACAAAAGTATTGACATCAAAATATACTTACAGTATACCGAAAGTAAACATACAAAGATTTGTCAAAATGTGTGCAGAGCTCGTAGATTGGCTACAGTATTATGTGGTTAATGTATGTTTTGTATTGATAATCTAAAAGTGCAAAGTAACTTAAAGTAAGTAAAGCTGTAAAAGAATTATAGTGGAGTAAAAAGTGCAATATTTGCCTCTGAGATGTAATGGAGTAGAAGTATCAAGTATTGAAAAATAGGGTAAAGTACTTGAGTATGTACTTTCCACCACTGCATTGGCAACAGTATGAACATCTGAACATCCAATGAGAACACAGCAAACACGGTTGTTGTTTGCTGCCCATGAGCCGGTTCGTCTGAATCTAATGATCTGCTCTGTGGTTGTCGCGTGTTGCCGGGGGGATTAGCGTGTTAATCGTCTACATGTTGACATACACACTAGTGCTAGTCAGATTGACGTGTTTGTTTGAGTGGCGCAGGGTTGCATGCGTTTCGTGCGCCAGCCGACTGCATTTGCGACTCGCTGCTAATCTAAAGACTTAATGCCACTGCCCCCCCAACACACACACACACACGCACACACACACATGCACACACACACGCGACAATATCATTCCCTCGCCCAATGTTTTATTCAAATCGGCGTTGGGCGCGTTAGTGATAAGTGTTGAGATCTATCACTGTTGCTTTCCCTTACGCAAAGCCTCTGTCCAAATCAATGAGGCCCTGTCTGCAGAAGTAGTTTATCACCAGCAATTATCCTCTACGTAACACCCTCTTTCCTCTGTGTAGGACCCAGCAAATAGGACAGGTCGCAATTTCTGATTCAATGAATATTGATGGGAACCCTCAGGCCAATGCTGGCATATGTACTGTATATAGTATGCAACTGTTTGTGTGTGTGTGTGTGTGTGTGTGTGTGTGTGTGTGTGTGTGTGTGTGTGTGTGTGGGGTGGGGGGGGGGGAGTGTATGTACACACACTTGATAATTGTGTGTGTGCCAATAGAACGTTTTATTTGTGTGTGTGCATGCGTGTGTGTGTGTGTGTGTGCATACACAGACACGCACCTGTATGTGCCGTACGTGGAAACCAGCTGGCGTATTTCTTTGTATCTGCTGCAGTCCAAACAGCCAGAGGAGACAAACAGAAGCTTCAGTCTATTCTCTCCCTGCGCTCTCTGCCCAGCCATGTCTGTGAGTGTTTGCAGTGGTGTTAAAATGACATGCGCACATCAAAGGCTGCAGTTAAGCTAAGGAGGGCTTCCCAATCTGATCATGCACGCAGATAAGTTACTCAACTGTGTACAGATTTAAGAATAGCTCATTGTGCATGTGTGCGTTTGTGTGTCTGTGTCTGTGTCTGTGTGTGTGTGTGTGTGTGTGTGTGTGTGTGTGTGTGTGTGTGTGTGTGCATGATGGACATAAGCATTTTTACAAAGCAGTGGCATAGCTCCCTCAAAGCCAGTGATATAATACAGTATATTTGTGCATTTTGGTGATGTGTGTGCACATGGCCACGGTGCACACAGGTGTACAGGCGGTGAGGGTGCTGTAACGGAATGCCTGGCTGTGTGTTGTGCGTGTGCTCAGAGGACACACAGATGTGATGCTGCGGTGGCGATGGCCATTATGGAGCTCTCTCTCTCTCTCTCTCTCTCTCTCTCTCTCTCTCTCTCTCTCTCTCTCTCTCTCTCTCTCTCTCTCTCTCTCTCTCTCTCTCTCTCTCTCTCTCTCTCTCTCTCTCTCTCTCTCCTCCTCCTCCTTTCACCATCTCTCCTCCTCCTCTCACTCTCCTCCTCCTTCACTCTCCTTCTCATTTCCTTCTCAATCTCTGTCTCTCCTCCTACTGCTCTGTCTCTCTTTCTATCTCTCTCTCTCTCTCTCTCTCTCTTCTCCTCCTCCTCTCTCCTTGTCTCTCTCTCTCTCTCTCTCTTCCTCTCTCGCCACGCAGCTAGAGAGTCACAGACTGCGGCAGCGCAGGGCAGTGAAACGGAAAATACAGTGATTGTTTCTGACGAAAATGGAGGGGCTGGGTTAGAGGGAGAGAGAGAGGGAGAGAGAGAGAGGGAATCAGTGACAGAGGCTGATAGAGAGAGAGAGAGGAGGGAGGATCGGAAAGGAGAACAAAAGAGAGGGAGAGAGAGAGAGAGATGAGAGAATGAGAGAGAGGGAAAGAGGTAGTATTAGAGAAGGCCATTTTTAAGGTCACTGTGTTGGGCTGTATGGGCTCAAGGGAGCACGGCAGAGGATAACAGCCCCACTGAGAGCTACTGGCACGTGTGAGAGAGTTAGAGGGTGAATTATACAGAGTTAGAAAGACAGAGAGAGGGGGGGGGGGGTGCAGAGAGAGCTGGTTGGCACCATATGAAGAAGAAGCTAACCTTGTTCTGCACCATTCACACAGACACAGCACCTCAGCTGTCACCAGACTCAGCCTCTCTCTCCCTCTCCCTCTCCCTCTCTCTCTCTCCCTCTCCCTCTCCCTCTCTCTGAGCCGGTGGGAACATGCATCATTCATGAGCGAGGGAACTTATTTGCCTCCGTCATCTCGTCACCGGGAGCACGTGTCCAAGTCCACAAAGTCCAGTCACTCCACAGTCGCCGACTATACATTTACTGGGTCAGCGGGATTGCACAGATGAAACAGCAAAACTCTGGTGGCACGCACTACCAAAATATGGCAGGAAGGAATAGCCAACAAGAGCTCAATGGCTTTTATTCAGGCTACTACAATGCAAACCGGAGATAACTTTTCTTGCCATCGTGCAGCCTGATTTATATACTTCGTTTTTGTGCCACTGTCGCTCGCTGAACGCGTAAATCAAGCATAAAGCCTTTCCACTGAAAAAGCAACAATTAATCTTGATTAAATTTGAGTAAATATTCTTCTAAAATATTGTAGGCAATTTACAGAGAGATGGCGGTTGACAAAATGATCTGCTGCGATGTTTACAGACTGAATCCATTATTACTATTAATATTTAGATGGCATGAAAGACAATGAATTTGAACCGAATGAATTATATGTAGCCTAAAAGATAGGCTACATATCATTTTGAAATTACCCATCAGTGACTGATGGATGAGAGCATGAGAGCATGAACATGGACCATGCCGAGCGTGTTAACCCAGTAAGACCTGAGGACGATTCTACAAATGTCTTCTAAATCCTAACAGCTTTCTGTGTCGCTATATCAGTATATCTCAAAACTTTTTCATGTGAAGGACCTCCAAAATTATACAGTATGTATTTGGCCGCTGACCCCCATCTGAAAAATATTTTGTTCCAGGGAAAGCAAAGATTTGAGTTAAAAATGTTTGTTTAATAAAATATACGTATTCAAAGATTTGCACACATTCTCACGAGAAAAAAAAAGCAGATATTCAAGCTCATAGTTCATCACTTCGTGCCGCGTTTTGAGCTTGTATATCTGCTATTTTATATACTGTCGCTAAAATCAAAAATGACACCGATGCTTTCCCGGTATTAATGGCTTAACATGAAAGTGTAATAATCATCTCTAGGAGTTGCAGTGTCCTGCCCCCAGCAGCCTTGTGCCAGGCCTGTCCTCGTTCCCGTGTGCCAGTGTCGCAGCCTCCTGTGAGGCTAGCTGCTGTGAAGGTCACCCTCCCTGCAGCTATGGATTACACAGACGTGCACACTCAGGCAGAATACGATACCGTCCTTGAGGGGAGGTCTGCGGCTGGTGGTGGTGGTGGGGGGAGAGGGGGGTGGGGGGGTGGTGGGGGTAGGGGTGGGGGTTGTCTCTGACTGCTGGACCCATCAGGATCCGCTAGGCTAGCAGAGCCATCAAGGCGCTTCGTCATCGGAAGAGGAAGACAGGTGGACGGTGTCACAAGGAAGGTAGGAAGGTAAGAGGAATGAAATCGGCCATGTAGAGATGACTATAAGAACATATGACACACAGCTTTCTGACAGAAAGACCTTAGTACTGAAAGAGAGTGTGCGGCAGTACTGTCTGATAGACATACAGCAACACTATATCAAGGCAAAAGGCATCGACTCTATCACAGTGTGTGTGTGTGTGTGTGTGTGCGTGCGTGCGCTCGCTCGCTCGCTTAGTACCCTGACCCATGCGTCACTGCGTGCGTGCGTGTGAATGATGGAGAAAGACGAGATACATCAGTAAAGGAAGAAGGGTGTAAACAATCCACTCATAGGCATAAAGAAGAGAGCGTGGAAGAGAGAGAGGGACTGGGGCAGCAGCATGACATACACCATGTAATGTGTATCAGATTGAATACACCTGCCCCCAAACACACACACATATTGGCATGGAGAAGGTGGGAACCCTGATTTACGATTTATTTGTACAACCATGACACTCACCAAAAGTAACAGACTTTCAAGTGAAATTATTTTCAGCAAGTGGTGTGGTCTGGTCGTACAACAAGCCTATATGATTATAGGCTTGAGACTCACTACCTTCATTACCTTGGGTGAAAAACAGACACTCCAATGAGCATGGAACTATATCCCAACCTGAGTTGCCATGAGATCAGTGCTGGACGGTAACAAAGTACATTTATACTTTAGTACTGTACTCAAGTAACTTCTTTGAGTATCTGTACTTTACTTGTGTATTTGTTTTTTGGGATACGTATGACTTGTTTATTTGGGATACGTATGACTTTCACTCCACTACGTTTCTAGGGAGAGAAAGATTTGGTTAATTACATTTTCAATGCATTGAAGTTAGAAAATAAAATGTACTTTGTAATTTGTACTTTTGAATACGCATGTACGCATGTAATAAGCATTTACTCCAGTACTTTAACTCAAGTAACACATTTGACAGACCAACTTTCACCAGTAGTTGAGTAATATTTGACCAGGATCATCTACACTTTGACTCAAGTACTGGTGGTTTCAGTACTTTGACCATCATTGCATTTGAAGCAGCCATACCTTAACCTTATACTTGGTTGACCGGAGTCCATCAGGGCTCTATACTAGGGGCTTTTATGTTTTCGCTCAACATTAAATTGAAAAGAAAAGAGCCGATCATCGGCTATTTTCTGCTAAAGTTTTTCCCATAATACGGATGCTGGGGTTTAAGTGGTTAAGCTACAAAAAAAGGAGAACATAAATAAATGAAGCATTGCGTAGTTCATGCAGGGCACGGGAGTCGCATACGCCTCAGCTGTAATCAGCTGTCAGTCTGCTGATGGCTTTTAATCAGCCAAACCTTCCTACACACCAATCACACCTCATTCCCTCAACAAGGCGGTCCGTTTAAATACGGCTCCCTCCTACACTGGATCTCTGCTTTTCAATTGCTGTCACTCGCTGCTGCTACTGGCAGAGCTTGTCTCCACCACCCCAGCCTCCACCTTATAGTTCTTCCTTATAGAGTCTTGCATTACCCAAACATTTAAACTGAATGTTGAACTGAAATTCATGTGTGCATGGCTCTACAGTAAACTGGAATTCAATGTTTGCATGGCTCTAAACTGAATTCAATGTTCTATGGCTTTAATGTTAAAATGCATTCAAGTTTGCATGTCTCAAGTTAATCTGATTAAATGTCTTGCTATGGGCCCGCTCTTGTATACCTTTTATTTTACTTAGCATGCTGCTTAGCAACATTTAGGGAAGATCTTAAAGAGCGGAGCCATTAACGGCAAGTTTAACTGAATTCCATTTGTTGTAATAAATGGTTAAATCTACTTTGACGTGTGTGTTCCTGACTGAAATAAAAACGTGTGTGAAAGGAATCCTCCAGGTATCAGAAGTTTCAGAACAGCATTGATGGGCCAACAACAGCCCTTAGATGAGTCATGGAGCTCTCCCAGTTGGTACGAGGGGTAATCTAATCCTGTAGTCTTCATCAAAAGATATCACAGAGCTGCAGGCTCACACAAAGAACCTTCAAAAAGCACATTCATCACTCTGTTTTCTAGCCCAGGACTCACAGAGAAAAGGGAATGACACCTTTCATCCTGTCAAATTGTGCAATGAGGGTCAGTTTTCCTTTGAGTGGGATGGGAGCCATATGACAATGGGTCTCTCTGGAGCCATGCGGCTCTTTAGAGGTCAGGAAAGACAAAACACGTACACTGTGTGCGTGTGCGTGTGACAGAGTAGCTCTCTCTCACACCACACACACACACACACACACACACACACACACACACACACACACACACACACACACACACACACACACACACCTTGGCAGACTGTGCTGTCGTTCGCTGGCTTGGTTCTCCCTGCTGTGACCTTAATTTGTTGAGAAGGAGTGCCCACTAGGCTGCTGATGCACCCCAAGGGAACATTCTGACACTCTATGTATATGCAGCCTGATCTCCAAGAATTTAGTATACATTGCGCGGATCCAGTGCACGTCATTCCGTGCATAGTCGCCTAGAAACCCCGAAAATCCGCGCATATGTACGGCGAGTCCCACGGTGGGCGTAACTAGTTGCAACCCGGAAAAACCCGGAAGCAGAGCAGTCCCCACAACAAAATTTACGATTCTGTGCCTATCGGTACGTAACTCAAACGGCGCTGAGTAGGCTCAAGGGAACGTCCCAACGTTCGGGACGGCAACTCGCTCGCTTTAGCTCACTCGGTGGTCCCTTACGTGGCGACAGTTCCCTTGAGACTGCGCGCCTCCGAAATGGTTTAGTCACAATGGGGGAGATGCGAGGCGGCTATGCACAGATTTTCGGGTTTTCCAGTTGTCTATGCACGGAATTTGAAAAACGTTCAATGACAACGTTTCCTCTGGCGATCGGGTTGGTATATGATGTACATTTGGATATGAATGTGTGTTTTAGAGAGAGAGAGAGAGAGAGAGAGAGAGAGAGAGAGAGAGAGAGAGAGAGAGAGAGACAGACAGAAAAGATAGTGTACAAGCACGTGTGTGTGTGTGTGTGTGTGTGTGTGTGTGTGTGTGTGTGTGTGTGTGTGTGTGTGTGTGTGTGTGTGTGTGTGTGTGTGTGTGCGCGTGTGCGTGTGCGAGTGTGTGTGCGTTTGTTTTCATTTCTGAGTGTGTGTTCCATCCTGTGTGAGATTTCCACATAAGCTGCAGCCTCATTCGCAGGTTTAAGAAGAACAGACAGGAAGGGGAGAAGCCGGCGAGGCTGCGAGCCGCCGCCGCCGCGCGCGGGGCCTCCAATAAAGGTAAAAGAACACAAGCTGTCTCCCTGCTGGCTAATCCTCTAATGAAGATTTGTGGCAGTGGCTGGCTGGTGATTATTGGCCCCACACACAGACAAAAAACCCTCCTCGGTGCTACTGTAAATACAATCCCTCACATTTATACAAGCCCTTGCAGGTGCACATAGGAAAACGATAGTTTCACACACCGTAACGATGCTGTCGGGCAGAAACCTCGTATTTCAACTTTTGATGTTTTTCCTTAAAAGAATGCCCTAGTTCATCATACAAGAGTGTCACACAAAAGTAGTCAAAATGGCTGATCAACAAGCTTGTAGATCGTCTATTTTCACTATATTAAAAAACAACAAAAAAGGAACGGTTTTGGACATACAAGGTTTCCACCTCTAAAGACGCATTTATGCCTTGGTGACAAGTGTCTATGCAAGTGTTGCTTAACAAAACTTGTTACTGAAAAGAACATTTATTCAGTTGAAAACACTCTATTATCTTTGTTGCTGAAGCATTAATCAGGCTTAACCCAGCACCCTGCTCTGGCACACTGTCAAACCACAATCATAACAAAATGATAGAAACAGCATCATAACAAAACAAACCTATGATAAATAATATTATTCAGATCTGAAGAAAGCGATGTGAGGGACCTGATATTTATGCTGTTATCTCCGTCTCATCGGGACAATTGTGCCGATTCTAACTATGCTAATTTTATGTTAAACGCCGGTTTTCCACCCTTTCCATTTGGACTCCCTAATTTGTTCCATTTCATCTGGGCTGTTTTAAACCGCGTTAACACAACAGAGACACTGCCGCAGTTTCTAACAGGAGCCGGGAGCCGTGTCAAACACGCAAGTTCTCCTTTGCATTAGTGGGGGAAATTAATCTCTCAAGACAGATTTAGAATTTCTTTTTTTAACCAAATGGGTTCCCATATCGGGGGACAAACAGACAGCAGGAAGTATTACATCTGCAAATATACATAGAATTTCTTTTTTTAACCAAATGGGTTCCCATATCGGGGGACAAACTGACAGCAGGAAGTATTACATCTGCAAATATACAATACAAGCTTCATGTACAGTATGCTAAACAAAAGAGAGCATTGTCCTACTAAATCCTTGGGTCATGTATTCACACTGTGAGGACAGCTTATGGACGGCCCGGCCCCTGTGTGTGTGTGTGTGTGTGTGTGTGTGTGTGTGTGTGAGTGTGACTACATTCCAAGGAATGTGGCATGCAGCTAACACTAGCTGCAAGGTGAAGGTGAGCGTGGTTGTGAGCGTGGCTCACCCCAGATACCACAGCGCCCGTGTGTTCCTGACAGCCCTCTCTAACCCACACCTAACCCATCCCTTATACACTTCCTCTTTTCATCTCCCTCCCCCGCTCCCCCAAGGCACAGGCAGGGCTATGGTGCAGGTTCTGGCAGAACACCCCCTCTCCTCCTTGCTCTTTGAAGGGTTGGTTATTCAGGAAGCAGGCATTGTGGAGACAGGTGTGCATACCAGACGCCCTTTGCTGCACTGAGCCCCCATGATGCCGCGCAGAGCCCACCGCTATACCTGGCTAGCGAGCCAGCCACCTCCCGGCTCCCATCCTAAACTTGATCTGAAACTATCCAATACCACGCTATGCTAGTAGCTGTCGCTGGGCACGGAGCCACGCGTGGCAGGTCTGAACCCAACCTGTATTTATTTTATTTATTTTTATCACGAAGCCTTCCTGCATCTCAGAGGCCATTATACACCCCATTAAAATAAATTGGAACAGCTTTAGCCTGGGCTGGGTGGTGAAGGCGCAGTAGAGGGGGTGAAGTGTTAGCCTATTTTTGGGCAGTGTGCATATAACATTAGAGATTAAAAGCTATAGCTTGAGGCCTCTTGGAAGAAGCGAAAGCTTGTGCAATTCTTTCGGTCCACACGTGCTACTAACCCTGTGGCGGTTACGCGAGACGTGAGGTCAGGGAAAGATGTCCTCTTGGAGATAATGGCTATTTTATACTCTGTTGTGCGTTGGGTGCCCCCACGGCCGAAAATAGCCGATCTACAAGCTTACAACACGTCGTGATGTGACACTTTGTAAGCTTGTAGACTGGGGTTATTTTGTCGGTGTGGGACGCCGTCGCACGATGAAGAATGAGCCAGGCTTAAGGCAAGGTCAGGCAAGGTCAGGCACGGCTGCAAGAGGCTGTAAATCTAACGGGGGGCCGGCTCATTACGGCAGCGAGTCGGAGATGCCATTCACATGCCCTACTGGCATGAGCCAGAATACACAGGGAGACTGGGGCTCTGTGCCTGTTGTTTGGAATCATCTGTCATCCTCTCATCATGCCGCTGCCAGTCTTTCTCACCACGCTCAATGCTCATTTCCTCTCTGCCTCTATCCTTTTCGTGTTGCCTCAATCTCTCCCCCCCCCCCCCTGCACACCCTGCACTCGATCCCTCTGTCCTCACCTCTTCGGTGGCTTCATCAACAACTTCCTCCTCCTCCTCCTCCTCCTCCTCCTCCTCCTCCTCTCTCGCCATGCCCCCCCATGCGGTGACCTTGCTGCCGCATCTCAAGGAGAATTGATTTCTCTTTCCTTCTTTGTGTGAAACCCTATCTCAACAGCACTCACAGGAATTTCCTCCCCCGCCAACACAACCCACCAACGCCCCCCCTAAAGCTGGATAGAACTAATTCTCATTCATGAAGACACTTTTCACTCCATTTTATCCCCCCCCCATCTCTCTCTCTTCCACCTCCCACTCTGAGTGCACAGAAATAGAGTGAGCATGATTAATGCAACATCTATCGCTGCCGAACGCAATCTTTGCTCAACCTCTTTATGCTTGGCTGCTGTTTGGGGGAATTGTTATTCGGGGACACCTTCATGCACCATCTCTAAACTGTCACATTAGATGCTCAATGGACCAATTTGGACTCATTAAAGTTTCTTTTTTCGATATTTGATAGAAGGTGATAATGGAGATTATACAGAGAATAAGTGGGTTTATCCGTTACTCATGCACCACTCAATGTCCCTTCTCTAATCCAAGGAGTAGATTATGAGCAACATTCTTCACAGCACTGTAATAAATTAAATGAACGTTGGAATCAATCCTTGTGAAATGCAATTTAAATAAACAATATGAATCCAAAAGGCCAAAACGTGCACTGTAGTCGAGTGGAATGTACGTTTTGGGGGGCAAACGGCACTTGTAAGAAAATATACACCACTAAAACCAAATTCAGTGTACACTGTTCGCCTCCAGTCTATATTTGAGAGCCCGGAAATTCATTAACAATATCAATACTGATGCTAATGTGTGCAAACACAGGCAGCAGTGCATCTCAGAGTCAACAAGGGGACAAGTCACATAACATTGTGTCATTGTGCTCTCCATACCTAAGGCTCACGGTTCTATTTTTCCACTAAAGCAGTGGTTCTCAACCTGTGGGCCGGGGACCGGACCACCCATCTAAACACTTAACACATGGGCTGCCGTGTTAAGTGGTCAGATGGGTGGGCCACGAACACTTGCAGGATTTTCAAGTGGGCCCTGGTCCAAGGTTGAGAACCCACTGCACTAAAGGAACATTTAAAACCCATTAAAACCGGGAAAGCATCTGTGTGATTTTAGATACTAGCGTTGGCTATTCAAGTCGCAGATACAATAGCAGATATACAAGCTCATAGCGCGTCACTTCGTGCCGCTCTATGAGCTTGTAGATCTGCTATTTTTGGAAAGTCTTGAAAATGTGTGACAAATCTTTGAGTATATGTTTTTTAAAGCGAACATTTTTGCTCTCAAATCTTTGCTTCTGGGGGGTTCCCTGGAACACAATCTTTTGAGATGCGGGTCCGCGGACAAATACATATAATTTTGGGGGTCCTTGACATGAAAAAGTTTGAGCACCACTGATACAGCGACATAAGTTTTCCAGAAAACTGTTAGGATTTTAGAAGACATTAAGTAGAATCGGCCTCAGGTCTTAATGGGTTAATACATCAGAGCTGCAATGCATCATGGGCTCCAGTGTAATTGCTTCTGCAAGAGAGATTATCACCACAGTCTGTAATAATTAAGTAGACGGTTTGTGATGCGTACTGTATGGTCACTGCATACTGTGTGTGGTGCAGTGTATTTAACAATACGTATCATCGCCGTGAAGACTCGGCTCTCCATCGTTACCTACCAAGATATATGAGTTACGACAGGAGAATTTACGGCTTTTTTGTGCGTAATAGTGATAAATGAATGTGAGGAATAAATAAACTGCAACTGTTTGTTTGACCGAACGCCCCTGTAATAATAAATAGACACATTTTACACAATGAATACCCACTTTCACCCTGGCATCCCAATTTTGGGCACAAAGCGTGTCGCACAGCGTGTCGCATCCACAACGCGTTGGTAGCTTGTAGAACGGCTATTTTCGATGCGTACAATAGAGACACCATGCAGACGCTCCAGAGCTGCAGTGTGACTGATAATCTGTCCTTCTTTCCACTTTGTGATCAGCGTGACTGTTGAAGCATGCATGCACAGTTTCCAGGCTCCAGTTCCCAGGTGTCCTCTGGCCCCAGGAGCCCCAGTACGTAGCCAGCCAGCCAGTCAGTCAGCCAGCCAACCAGTCAGCCAGCCAACCAGTCAGCCAGCCAACCAGTCAGCCAGCCAGCCAAGCTGTCCTGGTGGTGAATGCACTAATGTGACACCATAATCACGCACAGGTGCAGCTCCGCGCTTCACAGAGCAACAGTATCGGACTGATGGCAGCAGCAGGTGCCAGCGCTGCCTGGTGCAGTGATGCACTATTAGCTCTCAGAGCCGTACATTTTGTTTTCAAGCGTTCGAATGTACAGTACTGTACGTGGGCTTGGCTTTACATTCCGTGCGCGTTCGAGGGACGAGGGAAGGCACTGCCACGGTAGTGCAAGTCACAAAGTGAAACGACAGTGACATGGCCTCCGGCCAAGCTGGTCTTTACCAAGTGTGCGGTAGTGCGAGAGAGAGAGAGAGAGGGAGAGAGAGAGGGAGAGGGAGAGGGAGAGAGAGAGAGAGAGAGAAAGAGAGAGAGAAAGAGAGAGAGAGAGAGAGAGAGAGGGAGAGAGCACACTGCAGTGAGGAGAGAGAGGGAGCAGAGACACCTCCACCTACCTGCATTCTGCAGTGCTACACACACACACACACCGATAGGCCACACGCAGACAATAGGTTGCCCTCCCACAAGTCCAATAACAGGCCTATTCATTAGAGTCCCTTACAGACGGTATTGACAACCTGCTGACACACAGTCACTCCAGCATAAACAAATGGAGCAATAGAGAAAAGCAGGCAAGGGAGGAGAGATGGGAAGAGACCAGTTACAGAGGCTATAATACTGGGGTGTCCACCATTCACAAAGAGTGGAATACAGTTGTAGTAAGACAGGGTAAGTGGAGTACAGAGACAATCTACTACAGTATTTCTACAAATATCCAGTACACAATCATACATACCCACTCATATGCAAACACGCACAATGCGGTCTCTTTCAAAACTAGGGCCACATCTGTCATTGTTGAGATGCCTAGTTTATATCACCATTATGTGAATAAGTCTTCTTTAAAAAGGTACATGAGAAGGACGTTTTTTTTCCCCGCCAGGGAAGACCTATCAAGATATGCATTGTGTTTTAATGAGCATAAGGGAACAGCCACTTTAGTAGAGCGAGTTGACTTGCTGTGTTATTTAGTGACAACTCAGCACTCACAGGTGCTAATGGCTTATGGAAGTTGATGTGCGATTCTTGCCATGGCGTCAAGAAATAAACCTGCATCGACAACAGTTTGCACGATGCCGTTATGTTCCGCTGCCGATTTCTCAATTTACGACTGCGCCGAAGTGCTCCAGTTATAAGTTTGGCATGATGAAAGGAAGCCTTAAGGGACAAACTGGGCCACGCATACCAAGTATGCAGCTCAGTAAAGACTTTGATAATTATTATGTCAGTCTGACACAAGCACAGAGTGCAATGCAGTCATGTGGAAAATCAAACTGCTGAACTGCTAAAAAATCAAAAACACAGATTTTGGTTCTCTCTCTCTTTGAACTGACCTCCAGAACCAGAACCAGGAGAAGAGAAGAGAAGAGAAGAGAAGAGAAGAGAAGAGAAGAGAAGAGAAGAGAAGAGAAGAGAAGAGAAGAGAAGAGAAGAGAAGAGAAGAGAAGAGAAGAGAAGAGAAAGAGGGGTAACAAAATGAGCTATGCAGACAGTCTGATGTGTTATGAAGACAGATGAGGATGGAATGGACACAGAAAATGCAAAGACAAAGAAACAGATAGACCACATGGCCCTGGGTTCAGCGGGTCAACTCTGACTCAGACAGGAAGAATGACACCTAAACCAAACATGACCTCGCTCAGCACCTACACTGTGAAGTTGTGATTGTAAAATTATTCATTTAACTCAACACTTACTATCAGAGGGTTCCTTTTCTTCGAGGAATTACTATTATTTAAAGCAGCATTATGTAACTTTTTTTTAATGAATAAAATGTAGGTGGTTGTATGTTGTGTCCCTGTTCTTCTATTGAGACATTTTGCGTCAAAGGAACGAATTTTGACCTGATGTTCAAGATTCAATTTATCCCCTGAGCAAGCAATGGCAGCTCTTGCGCAGGAAACCAGGTTCAAATCCGGGGTAGAAGAGTAAAGTTACATAGTGCAGCTTTAATTAATTCGTGATTATCCAATCTACCATTTTTATTTCTTGTTTACTTCTTGTTTGTATTGGTGTGTTACTGTTTATATTGAAAATGATAACAAACAAAGTATATACTGTATATATATATATATATATATATATATATATATATATATATATATACATATATATATACATACATACATACATACATACATACATACGCACGCACGCACGCACGCACGCACGCACGCACGCACGCACGC
>NC_137614.1:13707227-13767227 GCF_963280865.1 Gymnoscopelus braueri
TGTCTCGTGCTGAAACAGCATATTATCCCAGCTTGCCAACGGCCGTACTCTCCTTATCAGCTCACTGCCCGTGAAAGCTCGCATGCGGATGAAGCGAGAAATGGTCTCTCCCCATGTGGACCATAGCCTACTTTGCATGCCGTGTAGCAGCAGCGGCAATGTGAAGTGTCTGCTTCCCTGAAAGCTCCCCAGGTACATGCATCCTTGTCCTGCCCACAACCTCTCTGTCCCATGAGCCCGAGCCTGGCCTGAGCCACACCTGCAGCCTGCAATAGGGAATTGGGGCCTCAATCCCTGTTGGATCCAAAATGACTGACTGACTATAGCTGAGGGGAATTGTGCCCTACTCCCACTTTAACTGTAACATATAGCCAGCCTTGTGGAAGAGGTCACACACACACACACAGTGAACACACCTGATCAGAACTCAACTTGAGGTGAGTTTCCATTGCTTGAACTTGGGTGTCCTCAGCAGCTACAAACATTGGTCAAATAAACAAAGGAACAACAAATTAAGAAATACAAATCAGATGTAGAATGCATACTGAAGGTGGCACATCACCATATCTCAGGATATCATTGGTGTAATCACTGGAATTCTTCACTAGATAAAAAAAATGTATACCACTGAAATGAAATGTTTTAACAGTGGCATAGTTTTGATCTTGGTAACGTGGCTGTATTTAACCACATGAACCCTATTCTGGACATGTCATAATAGGCGAACATTCAGCAAAAATAGGTGACCATTTGGTTCAAAGACGAACATTTAGGGAGGAGAACATTCAACGAAAAATAGCAGATCGACAGTACAAGCTCACAATGTAATGCATTGAGAGCTTGTAGAGCTGCTATTTTCGCTATTTGACATACAACAAAGTACATAAGGTTAAAGTGGTTTCTATAACTACTGTACATGATAATGTGTAATATTTAATGATGCGTAAAATGGTCTCTCAGATTTAAATATCACACCCAATTCAAGGACCTCACACAGGCTGATCAAAATGAGTATTTATTCAAACATATTTCCAGAATGAGAACCAGTCTGGAATCTCTCATTAGCTTTTTAAGTGCTGTTGTTATTATTACTACTGCCCCCCCCCCCCCCACCTCCCCACCCCTTACAAAACCACTGCCACAAGTGAGTTGTCTCTCGCTCTTGTCCCCAGGGATTCAGGGAGGAATTGGGGGGATTCGTACACTGTGCTGACAGATGGGTCCTTGTTCCTGTCTTTTTCTCCACCTCCATCTCCCTGTCCCTTTCCCTCGCTAAAACACAGACTTGCACACGCTCGCATGCGCTCGCGCACACACACACACACACACACACACACACACACACACACACACACACACACACACACACACACACACACACACACACACACACACACACACACACACACACACACACACACACACACACACACACACACACACACCAAGACTGCACGAATACAATAGGAATTAAAGCTCTGCACACATGCTCCCTGGGCCGCTACTGAAAGCTGAGCCCCTTGTACTATTCATAAAAGGATGGAGGGAGCTTGGATGAGTGTGTGTGTGTGTGTGTGTGTGTGTGTGTGTGTGTGTGTGTGTGTGTGTGTGTGTGTGTGTGTGTGTGTGTGTGTGTGTGTGTTGAGGGACAGAGTGTTCTATGATCCAATTTCTAAAATGAAAAGTTTTTCTTGATAGCAGAAACGTTTGACAGCTATCCGTGCATTTTAAAGTTTCACCTAACCATTTGACAATACCTCAAGAGAGAAGAAAAATAGTTTGACTTTGGGTTAAATGTTGATTTTTTTTGTGCAACACAGACATTTCAGCTTATAGCCTTCATCAGGGTGTCATACAAAAAAATCTTTCTTTACTTTTTTTTAATTATAAAAAAAGAGTGCCTTGATTTCTTTTTTTCAGTTGTACCTCAAGTCTGTCATGCGACAATCTCTCTTGCAAGTATGAGATTTGTTCTTGACAGCGTGCTAATTTGTCTGCCTGTGTACAGTGTATGTGCGTGGTTTACAGCCACTGTGTGAGTTAAGAAATCCCAGGGCTCAACTCTCTCCATTTGCTGCTCACTGAGCCTGAATATGGTTACAAAGCAGACTTTCCTGAGGGAGAGGCTGACAGCCCCTCTGACTACACTGTACACAGGGGAGCATCAGTGTGCACAGAGATAGACTATTAACCTCTTTTTAATGTATCTATACAAACTGTCTACTCTACAATGATTCTGGTGTGTTTGCTATAGAATGTAGTAAAGCCATTCTGAACATAAAACAATAGACATTATAAAGTTAGACCACTCATTTAACAGAAACCAGAAAAGCCAGAAAATCCTTCTTCCAGACAGTGATGGGGGAGATGAGCATGAAGACCTATGACTGTCTGTGTGTAAATCAAAGCCATATTATACACAGAGACTACTAGATAATTGAAAGCGTAAAATTGCTAATTTCCACACTGCGCCACCTGCAGCCGACTGAACATAATCTATCTCGCTGAGCCTCAACACACAAGACACATGATAGCTGTAGATTCACGCACACTTATACATGAGTGAATAGTGTGACTCGGGGCCAGCATTTCAAAACTTTTTGTGAACAGATGTGATGTGAATCCACTTGGAGTGAAAATCAAATTGTCTCGTTAATGGTATCACAAAGTAAGTTTTGATAAGCTCTGTTATGATTAGAGACAAGAAATATGAGCACAGCTTGTTTGCAGCTTATTCTCCTTCCTTTGGGCTAATGGATTTGGAAAACATTCCAATTGGACAGAAATGTAGCTTCAAAATGGGAATTGGGCCCGGGGGCTATTCTCACTAAGTGGGGAGAGATCCATTAAACAAAGGTGCCTGTGGTTTCACATTCAGGATACTTTACAACCTCCATCCCAGGGCATCAACAGTGTTTTTGGGTGTGCAGTTAGAAGGGGCAGAAGGGGGGGAGGAGGTTCCATCTGCCACGCTGGCGGTCCGCGGGGAGACGGGCATATCCCTGGGGTATTTTGGAGAGAGCGGGAGAGAGAGAAGGGCTGAAAGGATTACACCCAACCACTAATCAAGGATTGTAATCTGTGGGCCCCCATATATACAATCCTCTCCACTCCTACAAACAACAATTTGAGATGGAGGATATAGGACCTCGGCGTACAGGGATATCTACCTGACACCGAAAACCTGACAAATACAAGAACTAATAGGCTACTGGTGTTGTTTTTTAAATTGGAAGAATTAATTGCGTAGGTGTGATTGGCAGACAGCCAGTGTCTCTGTGATCAGGTGCAAGTGTCCCACAAGTGACCCAGTCTGATTTCCAATGTGGCCATTATGCAAATTCAACGAGAAGCCAAGCCAGCAACCTAAATTAGTCCAACGGAAAAAGCAACTTTCTAATGAAATTAGATTGCCTTATGTATTACATTGGGTTTTATTGTACAGTCAAGATTAAACGTGTACAAAAATTGTCAAATATTTAAAAAAGTTCAACATTTTGTCATTCAGCTAAATAACCTAAATAATTGTTGTAAATTCGGTATAGATGTGTGGAAAAAGATGATCATCCAGCCATTGATTTTTCATTTGATTATCATCAGGGGACGATCCTAAGCTTAATATAATTATACACCATCACATGGCGGTGTCGCTTGTCGAAAAGAAGTATGCCAGTAAGCAACACTGTCATATTACGGAGTATAAGCAAGCTTAAGTAGACTAATCTTTTTCATGTGTCTTTCTGTCTTGAATGATTGGAAACCCATGCACCACAAGGTGCAGCTGCAGAGTTGTCACCCAGGTAGACCTTTGCATCTTGCATAAGGATGGCAGGGAGTCAAGTTGCCACTAGTTTCATGCTCCCTCGTCAGTATGGTTTTGATGTCTGGAGCCAGGGTGGGGTCCGGGCCTGGGAGATGTGGGTTAAGGCTCCAGGACTATAGGAAAAGCTGCCTAATGATGGTGCCAGTCCTCCAGGGCATAGGGAACAGGAGCATCCTGGCCTGCTTCTCCTCTACCTCCTGCAGTATATGCCCATTGGCTAGGCATCCACTAAGCTCTCTATCCCCATAGCCTCATTGTTTAGTGGGCCCAACACTGTCAATATTAAGCCTGGCTAATGTGATCTAGAGGCAGCTGGAGCAGCCATGATTATTACCATGACACAGCCGACTGAGGGGTGTAATATCATTAAAAATAAATCAGGTGGTTTGGAGATTTGCCGTAGCGGGGGGGACAGGGGGGGACTTTGAATGGCATTAGGTGGGAGAACTGCCATAATTTCATTAGTCAGTGGGGGCACCTCAGAGGATCTGTTGAAACATTTCCTTTAACTTGGAATAATTCAATTTGTTCTCACAACAGCTCCTGTGAAATGAAAGAAAGGAAAAAAATTAAGATAATTTTTCCAATTAAGTGTCCAATAATTCTGAAAATTAATTTAGACATGTTTAGGACTATGCAGGCAGTGAACAACCAAGTGAGGAGCTAGGTGACATAGGCCTAATTTACATGGAGGGCCATGTTTGGATTTCCTGATCATAAAGCTTTGGAAATACACATGGCCTGCCGCCTAAATGTCTATTCCTTTTATGATGATTAGCCCAAAGCAGTGGATTATTTTCACACATTATAAGGAAAACGTGAGGCAGTGCTGTCTAATCTTCTTAGTGCTTTGACATGGTGCTGTCTGCTCGGCAGACAGACTCATCAACAATCAGCTGGCCCTGCATGAGGCATCACGAGACTGCTCTGAATAGGTTTACACCATTGGTTCTCAAAGTGGGGTCCTTGAGGGGGTTCCAGGGGGGGGGGGGGTCCCCAGCAAAGTTAATATAGAGTCACAATCATTTGAACAACTTTAAACATATTTTATACTTTGGATATTCTCGTGCTGCACTATGAGCTTGTAGATCTGCTATTTTTGAAAAATCTGAAAATGTATGTAGGCCTAAATCTTTGAATGTTTATATTTTTAAAGCAATTTTTTTTTTTTTTTAACTCAAATCTTAATTTGCTTCTGGAGGTCCATGGCACAAAATATTTTTGGGTTTGAGAACCATGTGTTACACATCTTGATCTTCAAAAATGAAATAGACCTAATAATTTTTATCCCAATAAGATTTCTCATTTTGATTAAGGATTTGGGATATCTTTGTTACGATGTAGTTTTTTTGGTCATTTTTTATACTGTTTAATCAATGCGCCAGCTAGGCCGCCAGCCCAGAAGTGCCGTTGGTCTCGCAGTGAGGGTCTCATGTCGCTATTGTTCTGAGGCCCGGGACACATAAACGGTGATTTCAAGGCCCATTGAGCGCGCGATGGATTGTGTCTAAAATCCATTTGGGGGGGTCGGTGAGCATCGATTATTGGAGGAGGACGAACGGGCAAAGTAACGCCCAGAGTTGTAAATCTCAGGAGGAGGAGTGACCTCCTCAGCGGTCAGTCAGTGCGGTGCTAAACAAGATTATATATGGTTATAATGCAGGTTGAAGGGGGCAGGCGGGCCTAAACAAACAGTCGTTATATCCTCACTGACCAACCCCAAATTCGCCACCATCACAACAGTTTGAAGTGTACTTAATCATGGGTTTAATTAAATATCCTGCATGCTACATGAAAAGAGCATAAATACATAAATATCCTGCTCTAAAAGAGCACTTACAGGTGGCTGCAATTTGGAACTGGCCCCTGTAATAAGTCGCCCCCCCCCCCAATTGTTTACTGTACACATTTTTCTTTTTGATTACAACTCGTTTATGATATTTGCATAGTATTGTATATTTGTCTGTCACTAAATGTTTCGATGAATTGAATAGGCCAGCACATGGACCCCAATGGAAACAAGCCATAGTGCTCTCTTGGGTTTAATCCTTTTGTATTGTATTGTATTGTATCGTATTGAACTGTACATTCCCTGTGCTTGTCTTTGCAAACTGCTAATAAAGTATTCAATCAATCAACCATTTAGCATCCCTTTGCATAGAACTGTAGCCCACGCGGCACTTTCTATGCTTTTTTTGCAAACTGCTAAATAAAGTATTCAATCAATCAATCAATCAATCAATGATCCTACCTCCATGATGTGTAATCTACGTCAGGAGACTGAGCATCATAACTGGTCACCAAGAGTAACACCAGGCTTGCCATTTTATTTTTGTATTAACCGAAGTAGCCATAATCTAGACAGGGGCTCCGTAATTTTGAAGGGCTGGAGATTATTTCTCTCACTTTGTAGCCTAAGCATTTTTGTTCAATATAGAACGTCTATATGTTTGTGAAAAACATGTGAAGAAGACACGTGGCTGTTACTGTATTATCAATAGGGCCTATCAACATCAAATTATTTAAATTGTAATATGTAGCCTACTAATCCAATTTAGCTAGTGACTTCAGCATGGTCAAATCCTGTGGTTGTGCAATGTTGACATCTAGTGGCGAATGACTGAATTACTAATAGTCGCCATTTAGAAATTTAAAGATGGCTTGATGTTTTACATCTGGATGGAATGAATGTTCTAAGAACCAATATAACAATTCCATATAATCTCTCCGGAGACCTCACATTGCTATATTATCCCGTAGTTACTGGTTTAAGTACTTTTTGCTAAATGTACCAAGGACTCTGACTTCTAGTGACACCTTAGGCACGGGTGCCAACATTGGCACAAGGGAGGGTGATCACTGGCACACTGGCATAAGTGTGAGAGAGAGGTTTTTTCTTTTAAAATTAAATATAAAAAAAAGATTAGTCAGGTAAATTAAGTCCACTCACTTCTATATACAAATTACATCCTGCACATAATTATACATTCATTCAAACTGATAACTCTGACTGGGGAGGGAGTCTTGGAGATAGGTGGGTTATTGCTCTGAGTCTAATGATCATTACATCCTGATGTGAAAGAAAATATTACAAAGTAAGAAGAAGAAAAAGAATAAAAGTTGATGTAGCCTATAGCCTATGGACAATCAAAATCAGTTGGAAATATTAAATGTTGATGTGGTGTCATAATTAAACTTTATGTTAATATGGCACACTGACTATCAAGAAAATGAAAACATGGCACTTCATGTCAAAAAGGTTGCAGACCCCTTGCAGCCTTATGGTATGGTTATTTTACTGTTTGCACTGTTGACGCTGTCACTTTTCCATAGGGTGGCGGCAGTCCTTGATAATCCTGCCTGCGGTCTTTAATGTAACAACAGCCATTGCTGCAAACATTCAATGTGCAAACATACCTGCTGTTTTCTGAATGCTGTTTGTAGATTAAGTTCAGCATTTATTTTCTTGACTCTACACCAAGTTCAGGGACTTACTACTCAACCAGCGTGTGCAGCTGAGGATGGGTTCCAAAACCTCTGCCCCTCTGCCCCTCAACATCCCCACAGCCCCATCCTCTAGTCTCTATAGGGTGTACCAAAAAATCCTAAAGGGGGCGTCAACATGTGTGACTTGGTCGCGGCGGCCATTGTTGGGGCCGGAGGGTTGGGGTCCGAGGGTACATAAACAGCTTGTAAACAGTGACCCGACCATGTTTTTTTTAAAAACTCACAGTCACAATGGTGAGGACTTGCTCAGTTCATAAGTGCCATAGCAGGTCGGGTCGAGGTAATGTGGTAGATAAAGCAGTACAATTTGTCAGCTTTCCAGCATGGAGGCAACATCACTGAGCTCAAATAGATGTAGTATGGCTTGGATCTCAGCTGTACGACGCACAGAATTAACGTTCAACAACCTGCCCAAGTACAGCCGTGTTTGTTCACTTCACTTTCTCCAAGGTATTTTTTTTTACCAAAAATATGAAACTGCTATTTTGTCTCTGCTAACTGAATGTAACTAGGATGGTCCAGAGTGTTAGTGACTTTTTTTCCCTCTCTAACGCACTGACAGGCGCCCTGCTCTGCTCATAGACCGAACATTCCACTACCGTGCGAGGTCTCCAACTTTAATAAAAATAAACAAAGCTATTTCGCTACTCACCGAAACTTTCAACAACACAAAACTGCCTTTGTTTCGGTGAATAGTGAAATAGTTTTGTTTATTTTTTATTAAAGTTGGAGACCTCACACGGTAGTAGCAGCGCGCCTGTCAGAGCGTTAGAGAGAGAAAAAAGTCACTAACACTCTGGACCGCCCTATCCTAGTCTAGTTACATTACCTAGTTACTTTTAGTTAGCAGAGACAAAATATCAGTTTCATGTTTTTGGTAAAAATGTACCTTGAGAAAATGACGTGAACAAACACGGCTGTACTTGGGTAGGTTGTTGAACGTTAATTCTTTGTGTCGTACAGCTGAGATCCAAGCCATACTAGTCTCTTCTCTTGAATACATTGTTAGCCTCACACTGTATTCAATCTTCAAGAGGAGAGCTGCGACATGTGAACAGCTTTCTCATAGACCAGCCACACATGTGTGTGCACTGATCACTATGTAGTCGGCAAAGAAGTTAATGTTTACAAACACAAACCACCGTCACTCTCTAGTCTTAAACCCGTCTCTATGTACAGTCTGACCCTTCAAGGGCTGTAGTGTCGAAAAGGGGGCGTGGCGAACTTTTGGTGACGCGACGTTGGTACACCTTATACGCCATGACTGCATGGCCATGCACAGCTCAAACTTGGTCAAGTTGTCTGTTTGTAGATTTGCCTGTGTTCCCTCTTCTTCTTCCTCTTCTTTTGTGTATCATCGTCAAATGTCCAACTCAGTGTTGTGAAGCCACGTACTTGTCTCTGGTCCCAACAACACTGTCTCACCCCATATGTCATATTGTGACTTATTGACCAAACGTCAACGTGTGACTTGGGGGGGGGGGGAATAAGGCACATGTTGACTTTTCGGGACTTAAACACTCCAGGAATGCCGTGCCGAACACTGCGAAGTCCGCTTGAGCCGACTCAGCGCCATCCGAGTTTTGTTATTAAGTGAGGTGAGATTAACTTTATAAACTCCACAGGGAGAAGAGGCCAGCCTCTGAAGGTGGTCTGTACAGGGGACATGTGGTGATTATGTGTTCTGTGGTCTGCTCAGGCTCGTCCACACTCGCATGCTGCGCTGACTGCAAGGCCCAACTTCTTCATAGTTGACTTGAAGCAACCGACAAGCGGTTAAGAGTCCATTGCCGTCGTGATAGATCTTCTCCTATGATGCCATCTCCCGGGTCACTGATGTAGCAGTGGGTATGCAAGGGCCCGGCTGACTCCCACTCCTGCTTCCAGGATGTTGAACGGGGTGGCGGGACTTGAGTCTGTTTGGTGGTGCTGTTGTCGTTGTCGTTGTCGTTGTCGTTGTAGTTGTAGTGTCATGATGCAGGATATGACAGTCATGTATCTGGGCTTTCCTTGCAAGGTTGATGGTAGCAGCCTCTCACCGGAAGTCGGCCGGGGCAATTCCTGCAAGGACTGGACACACACCCATATAGAATCAGTGTTGTTATGCAACGGTTTCGGTTGTATGTGACATCAAACCAGAGCTCAATCAGTGAGAAAGAGAGACAGTGAGCGAAAGGGAGGGAGAGGGAGGGTTAGAGAGAGAGAAGCCTATTTAACCCACGCAACACCCATGCAATAACCCAGTCAATGGGTACCGAATGCCCACCTCAGCGCAAATCGGCGTTGTAAGGCAACTGTTGACATCAGTGCAAGCCGCTGTTGTGGAAACGGTTTCTGTTGTGTGTGACGTCAGACCAGAGATCGATGAGAGGGGGGGGGGGGTCAAACGAGAACTCGATCAGAGAAAGAAAAAGGGGCCAGGCAAGCAGATAACTGCCATTTCTGTTGTTATTGTCTCCGCCAGGCCGAAGGCATGGTGGAGAGTATGTTTTACCCTCCGTCCGTCCGTGTGTGTGTGTGTGTGTGTGTGTGTCCGACACCTAACATTGGTCAAGCTTCACGTCACATCACAATATGTAATATAAATAGGTAAGACAGAATTAATCAGGAACAGTGCCTTCTTTTACCACCTCGCCTGGCGGAGACCTGTGCTCCGAGGAGCACATTTTCTAGTTGTCCCTGTGTTAATAGCTGCCTAGCCAGCCCAGATTTACTGCAGCCTAGAAGCCATATACACCCTGCTATTAAATGATACCCTATTTAGAAAACATTTAACCCATTAAAACCGGGAAGTGGCTATTCAAAAATAGCAGATCTACAAGCTCATAGCGCGGCACAGAGGTTGTAGATCTGCTATTTTAGAAAAAAAATTGAACATTTTTGCACACCTGTTTCTTAAAGACATTTTTAACTCACATTTTTGCTTCTGGGGGTGCCTGGAACAACATATTTGTGATGGGGGTCAAATAGGCTACATATAATTTTGGGGTTCATATTTTGCAGGTTTGGTTATGCGTTATGAAAAGCTTAATTTGAATTTTTGTTTAGTTTTTTATTAGTTTTACTGTAAAGGTAAGATTTACACGCTCACAAGGTGTTTCATTGCAAACACTTTGTGAGCTTGTAGATCGGCAATTTTCACTAGCTTGGGTTCCGGGTAGACATTAGATTTGTCTTTTGGGTCTCGAGCTAAAACGTTTGGGATTCCGTTCCAGTATATTTTTTATTGATTTCACAGAGTATCTTTGCTCAGTTCCAGTATGTTTTCTATTGTTTTCACAGAGTATCTTTGCTCAGTTCCAGTATGTTTTCTATTGTTTCCACAGAGTATCTTTGCTCAGTTCCAGTACAGCAGTGAGAAGGTGCTCCCCTCAGACGCCCTCCGCAGCGCTCTGGCCAAAACCTTCCAGGACGAACAGAGGTTCCAGCTGGGGATCATGGACGATGCCGCCGAGTGCTTTGTAAGAACACACACACGCGCACACACGCGCACGCACGCACGCACGCACGCACGCACACACACACACACACACACACACACACACACACACACACACACACACACACACACACACACACACACACACACACACACACACACACACACACACACACACACACACACACACACACACACACACACACACACACACACACACACACACACACACACACACACACACACGCCCTTATTGGACCCCGTCTTATTGTATTTCATCTATTTGTTGCCGTTGGTAGTCATGGCTGCCAGTTCCCACCTGATGTCATGTGTGAGTTCTGATTGGTCCAGATCGTACTGAATAACTGCTAGCTTGCATAACGTCTTCAGACTAGGACTGAAGTCTAACATGTACAGGTTAGGTGTGTCGTATCCTCCAAAGAGCATGATACGATCTCCCACAATGCAACAGCACTTCCGATACTTCCCACACGGTCCTTTCCCTTTGGGCTCAACCTTCCTCCAGGAGAAGGTCTCTGGACTTAATTTCCACATATTGAGGGTAGTATTATTAAATCCACCACATTTGTACAGCTCTCCATTGTAAGTAAAGGCTGATTGCCACCAGCATCTATCTGGAAGAAGCTGTGCACAAGGTGCGTTCAGCCAGCAGTTGGTCTCTGTGTCAAACACTCTGATGTTGTTGTAGAAGCCGGCTCCGACCCCACATACAAACATCTTTGTACCGATGATGGTGGCAGAGTGATCATGTGAAGCAGGTGGTGGAGTGCCTCTGGTTTTAATTAAAGACCAGACCATTGTGGTGGTGTCCAACTTGTACATATCATTATAGAATCCAGTCCCATGGCTGTATCCTTCATGAATATACATGACCTTTCCCAAGAAACAGGCTGAGTGGTTCGTCCTCGCTTCTGGAACAGTTCCAGAAACCTTGGGCTTGAACCATCTGTGGGCGTCGACATCAAATGCATAAAGCACATTATAGTTATTTTCTGTGTCATATTCATAACCCCCCCCGATGTAAACGATATTCTCTGTAAGCACAGCTGTGTGGCCCCAGCGCCTGGATGGAACCTCAAGGTGACATTCTCCTTGGGGTCATTGGGGTCAACATCCTCCAGCGTAGAGACACTGTGTTGAAGACGTGAACATCAATCTGATCCTTGTTGATGTTCCTGACCCCTCCAAACGAGTAGACTTTGTCCCCCACGGCAACAGCAGCATGACCGTTAAACTCTGGTCCTCTGTTCAGATGCAGCGTCCAGCAGAACATTTCTCACAAACGGCTCCTCCAGGGATCAAAGACGATTCCTCAAATCCTTCTGTGTAAATGAATGGCTTCCTATTGAGTGCACAAGCACTTATATTGGTTCACTGATGCAAACATCACATACGTTTTGGCCAATCAAAGAAGCCGTTGGCTGTTGAAGTCCCTAATATGGCAAATTGTACTGAGTGACGTCATGAAAATGACATCATCAACATGGCGTCAGAGACCCACATTGAAACCAAACAGTTAACACATCGAGTGCCAGGATGGACCCGGATGTAAACAAATGGTGTCTGCGCGATGGCCGAGGGTCCCGTCTAACGACTGGAACAATAATATTTCTTCCGCGATCCGCCATTACAGAGTGATCGCACGTCGAAAATGGCTCGTTTTGACCACTATAAAAAGATATGGAGATATGGACCTTTTTCTCAAGATTCTATCCTTGGAGGGGATGGAACCTTTGGGCCGACGTCACATCCGTCCATTCCATATTAAAGGGTCCAAGGATCATTCCTAAGTTTCGTTAGAGTACCCCTTGTGGAAAAAATAAAAATAAAAAAAAAGTAGAAAAACCGGCTATGGCACTCAATGTGTTAATAGACCCTGTCCTGTTGAAAATAAATTCAATAGGCCTATCAGGCCAAATAAGTAGACTTTGTCTCCCACGGCAACAGAAGTTTTACATTTATTTGGCATCCATTCAGATGCAGCTTTCAGCAGAGCGTAGGAATGGAACCAATGGACCTTCAGGGTCCATTTGGTTCCATTTATAAACTCCTAGCATTAAATGAACACTGAGCATTGTACATTAGAGATCAGGGGGCTAGATGAGACCTGCCCACTGTGTACAGTGCAGGTCATTTTACCACAGATGTTGGGGGGCTTCCATGAAAACAAGGTTGTGAACCTCTGGGTCAGAGTTAGTGTTAGTTTGTAAAGAACATTGGTAAAGCTCCTCACCTTCCTTTTGATGAGCTTTTATATGATGGTTTCATGTTAACAATGATGTTGCACCAGACACACTGCAGCAACATGGCCTGATAGTTACACTACTGTGTCATATAGAGTCTGATAGTTACACTACTGTGTCATATAGAGTCTGATAGTTACACTACTGTGTCATATAGAGCCTGATAGTTACACTACTGTGTCATATAGAGTCTGATAGTTACACTACTGTGTCATATAGAGTCTGATAGTTACACTACTGTGTCATATAGAGCCTGATAGTTACACTACTGTGTCATATAGAGCCTGATAGTTACACTACTGTGTCATATAGAGCCTGATTGTTACACTACTGTGTCATATAGAGCCTGATAGTTACACTACTGTGTCATATAGAGTCTGATAGTTACACTACTGTGTCATATAGAGCCTGATAGTTACACTACTGTGTCACATAGAGCCTGATAGTTACACTACTGTGTCATAGAGCACCGAAGTCCTGATGTCACTCGTTCATCCCCAGGTTTGCGGAAGTAATTTCTCTATGGAGAATAACATTGGGTCATCTTAGAATCGTCTCATATAAGAATTGTGGTCCAAAAATAAACACCGCGTGTCGGCGTTATTGTCAGGGAGGAGATTCTGTATCGTTTATGATAGTCAGTCACTTATATTTGATACAGTCTGTTTCTGGCGAAAATGTAACTAATTCGGCGGAAGTAACATTAGCGTTTTCTCACCGTCAGTTGATGCTTCATATCCATAAGAGTCAACCCGCCGGGGTCATTTGTTTATTTTTGGAACACAGTTCTTATTTGACGCGATATTAAATACGTCTATGGGATTCAGAACGGGGGTGGAAAACTGCGAACCAGGTAGACAAACAAAGGATGTGTAAATGACGTCAGACTTCGGCGGTCTATATAGAGCCTGATAGTTACACTACTGTGTCATATAGAGCCTGATTGTTACACTACTGTGTCATATAGAGCCTGATTGTTACACTACTGTGTCATATAGAGCCTGATAGTTACACTACTGTGTCATATAGAGTCTGATAGTTACACCATATTTCTATTTAGTCTTAGTCAGTCTTTTGAATAAAATTCCATTTAGTTTTAGTCACATTTTAGTCATCTGAAAAGTTTAACTTTCTGTCTAGTTTCAGTCGACTAAATGTCATAAGACTTTAGTCGACTAAATCTACAGTTGATTTAATCGACTATAATGCATTTTGCCGGTGCCTTGACGGCGTCGTAATGGCTGATTTTACACTTGGCTGCATGCTGAAAATAGCAGATCTACAAGCTCACAACGCGTCGCAGCGCTCACAACTCCATTCTCACCACCCACACCACCCTAGAGCACTCTGACTGTTCTGTCATGCTGGATAATGAGGCGATCTATGATATCTGCCGTAGGAACCTTGATATTGAGAACCCTACTTACACCAACCTCAACACCCGAGCGCAACCAACCATAAAATGACTTGTCTTTTAGTTCTACTGGATCTCTTCTCCACTCATCCCTCACTAACATTTTAGTCCAGTTTTTTATTTGTTGACGAAATTGTCAATATATTTAGTCTTAGTTTTAGTCATCATAGCTTAGTTTTTATTTCGTTTTCGTCAGTGGAAATAGGTAGTCGACGATCATTTTTCGTCATAGTTTTAGTCGACAAAATCAACACTGCAATGTTGTCACGTTAACAACATGGAATGTTTGTCCTGAACGACACTAATAGAGCTGATATCGTACAGTGCATTGTCTTCTTTACTCAAACTATTGTACATTGTACACAATTATTGAATAGTGTTTTGTTCTCGTTTATTTTATTTGTTTGAGATCTTTTTGTGCTGTTTTGTTATTATAGACCAAAGCACATGCAAACCTGTAATCATGAGTTTTAGATTAACCAGACACTACTAATGAAAAAAAAGACCAGGAGACCTGGTTCTGCCAGACCCAGACTTCACATGACGTGTCAGCCTGTGTCTATGCCCATGTATGGACGAAAGGGGGACAGACTTTTATGGCTGGGGCCTAAGGACAAAGTGACCAAAACCAGTTTTTTGCCCATGTATGGAGAAAGCCGGTACAAAACATGCCCATGTATGGACGAAAGGGGGACAGACTTTTATGGCTGGGGCCTAAGGACAAAGTGACCAAAACAATTTTTTTGCCCATGTATGGAGAAAACAGGTACAAAACATGCCCATGTATGGACGAAAGGGGGACAGACTTTTATGGCTGGGGCCTAAGGACAAAGTGACCATGCCCATGTATGGAGAAAACAGGTACAAAGCCTCATGTAAGCCAGACCCCCTGGGTCCGGCAAAAAGATACTTACCTACATTGGCATAACGGGAGAAAAAGAGGTAGCAATAATTGGCAACTCTAAAAGAGAATAGAAAAGCAAAAAAGCATTTTTTCCATGACCAACAAGCAGTTAAAAACCCTTGAATGAATAGACTAATGGTTGTGTACCATATATGAGGAAGTGACATATATTGATGGTGACACGGTTCCTGCTTAGAGACAGAATATCTTCTTTTTTCTTTTTCAGTTTCATAAACGTATAGCTTTTTTAAATTATTGTATTTATTATAATTATAATGGAGGTCAATGGTGCTCTGGTTGGGCTGAAACGGGGCTTGACATCTTTCACTTCCTGTTTACATGGAACTTGGATGAGACTGAAATGTTGCCCTTTTTCCTTTTTTATATTTGAAATATTCAACTTTAATTTCATAATGGAAGTCAATGGCAGTCGGATCGGGCTGAAACCATGCCCAAATATGGAGTCATTACGTCATCGATACATCATAGTTGACTAACGTCATAGATTGGTCACATGAAGTCTGAGATCAAAATCAGGCCACTCCCTTATTAGACCCCGTCTTATTGCCAGACCCAAGGGGTCGGCCTACAGGAGGCTTTGTCGGTCGGTCGGTCGGTCGGTCGGTCGGTCGGTCCCTCTTTTCCTCTGCACACACGTCATGCAAAGTCCGGCCATTCAGATTTCAACCACTAGGGGTCTGGCAGTACCAGGTCTCCTGGTTCCCTTGTTTTATTTTATTTATTTGTTGTTGTTGGTAGTCATGGATGCCAGTTCCCACCTGATGTTCTGTGTGAGTTCTGATTGGTCCAGATCGTACTGAATAACTGCTAGCTTGCATAATGTCTTCAGACTAGGACTTAAGTCTAACATATACAGGTCATCACGTGTGTTGTGTCCTCCAAAGAGGATGACACGATCTCCCACAATGCAACAGCACATCCTATACATCCCACACGGTTCTTTCCCTTTGGGCTCAACGTTCTTCCAGGAGAAGGTCTCTGGACTGAATTTGAGGGTAGTCCAATCACTGGTTTTGCCACCAATGTACAACTCTCCATTGTAGGTAAAGGCTGAATGATACCAGCGTTCTTCTGGAAGAAGCTGTGCAGAAGGTGTGTTCAGCCAGCAGTTGGTCTCTGTGTCAAACACTCTGATGATGTTGTTGCAGAAGGCTGTACCCCCAAATACAAACATCTTCGTCCCGATGATGGTGGCAGAGTGCTGTGATGAAGTAGGTGGTGGAGAGTGTTTGGTGTTAATTAAAGCCCAGACCATTGTGGTGGTGTCCAACTTGTACATGTCATTGGTGCGTATAGTCTGGGTCCATCCTCCATGAATATACATGACCTTCTCCAAGACACAGGCTGAGTGGTGAACCTTCTCCTCTGGAACAGTTCCAGAAACCTTGGGCTTGAACCATCTGTGGGTGTCGACATCAAATGCATAAAGAACATTGCAGTACTCCTTTGTGTCATATTTATAACCCCCCCAGATGTAGACGATATTCTCTATCAGCACAGCTGTGTGGTAGCAGCGCCTGGATGGAACCTCAAGGTGACATTCTCCTCTTCCAGTTGTCACTGGGGTCAACTTCCTCCAGCGAAAAGACACTGTGTCGAAGACGTGAACATCAAGCTGATCCTTGTTGATGTTCCAGACCCCTCCAAACGAGTAGACTTGTCTCCCACGGCAACAGCAGCATGACCGTCAAACTGTAGTCCTCTGTTCAGATGCAGCGTCCAGCAGAACATTTCTCACAAACGGCTCCTCCAGGGATCAAAGACGATTCCTCAAATCCTTCTGTGTAAATGAATGGCATCCTATTGAGTGCACAAGCACTTATATTGGTTGCAAACATCACATACATTTTGGCCAATCAAAGAAGCCGTTGGCTGTTGAAGTCCCTAATATGGCAAATTGTACTGAGTGACGTCATGAAAATGACATCATCAACATGGCGTCAGAGACCCACATTGAAACCAAACACATCGAGTGCCAGAGGTTTTTTAAAGCGGGGTACAGTGCCAGCGCTTCTTACCGTTTACGCCGATCTGTTTAGAGCTTTTGAAGCCACCACGAGGACACGGATGTAAACAAATGGTGTCTGCACGATGGCCGAGGGTCCCGTCTAACGGCTGGAACAATAATATTTCTTGCGCGATCCGCCATTACAGAGCACATCGAAAATGGTGTTAGTTAGTGTTAGTTTGTAGGGAATATTGGTAAAGCTCTGGGTCAGAGTCAGTGTTAGTTTGTAGGGGACATTGGTAAAGCTCCTCACCTTCCTTTTGATGAGCTTTTATATGATGGTTTCATGTTAACAATGATGTAGCACCAGACACACTGCAGCAACATGGCCTGATTTGAGTTACATTACTGTGTCATATAGAGTCTGATAGTTACACTACTGTGTCATATAGAGCCTGATAGTTACACTACTGAGTCATATAGAGCCTGATAGTTACACTACTGTGTCATATAGAGCCTGATAGTTACACTACTGAGTCATATAGAGCCTGATAGTTACACTACTGTGTCATATAGAGCCTGATAGTTACACTACTGAGTCATATAGAGCCTGATAGTTACACTACTGAGTCATATAGAGCCTGATAGTTACACTACTGTGTCATATAGAGCCTGATAGTTACACTACTGTGTCATATAGAGCCTGATAGTTACACTACTGAGTCATATAGAGCCTGATAGTTACACTACTGTGTCATATTGAGTCTGATAGTTACACTACTGTGTCATATAGAGCCTGATAGTTACACTACTGAGTCATATAGAGCCTGATCGTTACACTACTGAGTCATATAGAGCCTGATAGTTACACTACTGTGTCATATAGAGCCTGATAGTTACACTACTGAGTCATATAGAGCCTGATAGTTACACTACTGAGTCATATAGAGCCTGATAGTTACACTACTGTGTCATATAGAGCCTGATAGTTACACTACTGAGTCATATAGAGCCTGATAGTTACACTACTGTGTCATATAGAGTCTGATAGTTACACTACTGTGTCATATAGAGCCTGATAGTTACACTACTGAGTCATATAGAGTCTGATAGTTACACTACTGTGTCATATAGAGCCTGATAGTTACACTACTGTGTCATATAGAGTCTGATAGTTACACTACTGTGTCATATAGAGCCTGATAGTTACACTACTGAGTCATATAGAGCCTGATAGTTACACTACTGAGTCATATAGAGCCTGATAGTTACACTACTGAGTCATATAGAGCCTGATAGTTACACTACTGTGTCATATAGAGCCATATAGTTACACTACTGTGTCATATTGAGCCTGATAGTTACACTACTGTGTCATATAGAGCCTGATGGTTACACTACTGTGTCATATAGAGTCTGATTGTTACACTGCTGTGTCATATAGAGTCTGATGGTTACACTACTGTGTCATATAGAGTCTGATGGTTACACTACTGTGTCATATAGAGTCTGATGGTTACACTACTGTGTCATATAGAGCCTGATAGTTACACTACTGCTACACCCAAGACGATTCCCACAAACAATGGTGCAATGTTAATTTTGACAGCACATATCTATTTTCTTAGTCATAGTCTTTTGAATAAAATTCCATTTAGTTTTAGTCATATTTTAGTCATCTGAAAAGTTTAACTTTCTGTCTGTCTGTTTTAGTCAACTAAATGTCATAAGATTATATCAAAATTTATTTTGGCGGTGCCTTGACGGCGTCGTAATGGCTGATTTTACACTTGGTTGCATGCTGAAAATAGTCGATCTTCAAGCTCACAACGTGTCGCAGCGCGACACGTTGTGAGCTTGTAGATCTGCTATTTTCAGAGCATGACACCCGAGCGCAACCAACCATAAAATGACTTGTCTTTTAGTTCTACTGGATCTCTTCTCCACTCGTCCCTCACTAACATTTTAGTCCAGTTTTTTATTTGTTGACGAAATTGTCATATATTTAGTCATAGTTTTAGTCATCATAGCTTAGTTTTTATTTAGTTTTCTTCAGTGAAAATAGGTAGTCGACGAACATTTTTCGTCATAGTTTTAGTCGACGAAATCAACACTGCAATGTTGTCACGTTAACAACATGGAATGCTTGCCCTGAACGACATTAATAGAGCTGATATCGTACAGTGCATTGTCTTCTTTACTCAAACTATTGTACATTGTACACATTTATTGAATAGTGTTTTGTTCTCGTTTATTTAATTTTGTTGTGCTTTTTTTGTGCAGTTTTGTGATTATTAACACATCGTGTGCCAGAGGTTTATTAAAATAGGGTACATCTAATGCCAGCATATCTTACATCCACTTACGCTGATATGTTTCATGCTGCGGCAGAGGGTCCCGACTAACGCCTGGAACAATAATATTTCTAACGCGATCCTCCATTGCAGAGTGATCGCTGATCGAAAACGGCTCATTTCCACCACGTTAAAAAGAAATGGAGATATTAAGCTTTTAGTCAAGGAGTTAACATTGGAGCCGACGACCAGAAGCATTTTTGACATGGATCCACATCCGGCCTCTCCTTCTAAAGTATCATTCATAGTCGGACGTAAGGATACGTAACCAGCGCCAGCGCTCCTTGCGTTGTCGTTTTTGTCTCCCCCTCCGTCACTTACGGCTCCAGGATTTCCGTCCGTGCGATCAACATTCACCGTCAGGCCGACGTACGTTCGTTTGTACGTTGCCTGTAGTACCAGTGGAAACCGTTGGCAGTATATCAGGGAAAAAGTTTTCCTTGGGCACTCTTTCTCCACAAAAAGACCCACGTTGGTGGTGGAAGTACTTGAGTAAATGTACTTAATTACTGTGACAAAATGAACCCAGCCAGCCATTCCCTAAACACACACACACACACAAATAATATAGCACAGTGCAGTATGGGTCGAAACTCACGTTTTGTGGACTAGTTTGTGTCTTTTATTGCGTTGTTTTGGCGTCCATTTTAGCGCTGTTGCCAGGTTTTGTGAGAGAAATAAGCAACCAGGTCTATGAAAACAAGCCCAAAATAATCGACTAGGCCACATCACATGAAAATAGCAGATCTACAATATCTATTTGAGAATCACTGGTTTAAATAATAATTGGCCCAAATAAGCAACTACACTTTAGAAACAAGCCCAAATAAAACCGCAACCACCAATGTTTGTTTACAAGCAACTTTACAGAAAAATAAGCCCAAAGTCGCTTATAATAAGCGGACATGGCAACACTTTTCACAACATTTAAAACCTCGCAGCTGCCATCTAGTGGATTAATAGGTGTACGACGCCCAACGTTATAATTCCTACGGATTTAACGTCAGCGACTATGCATGCGTCGGTAAAGAACGGACGGAATCCCTCACCCCCTGACGCACGTTTTAGACCCATCTAGGGACTATGAACGGGCCTTCAGAGACTCCTTGGATGATCCCAAAGTTTCGTTAGAGCGCCCCACGTGGGAAAAATATATATATAAAAAAATGGGCCAAAAACGGTCCGGACAATTAAAGCACATACAAACTTGTAATCATGAGTTTTAGACTAACCAGACACTACTAATGAAAACAAGATAGTTACCTACATTGGCATAACGACTACATTGGGGAGAAAAAAAGGTATAAATAATTGGCAACACTAAAAGAGAATGGAAAAGCAAAAAAGCATTTTTTTCATGGGCAACAACCAGCAGTTAAAAACCCTTGAATGAATAGACTAATGGTTGTGTACCATATATGAGGAAGTGACATGTATTGATGGTGACAAGGTTCCTGCTTAAAGACAAAATATAATCTTTTTTCTTTTTCAGTTTCATAAACATATAGCTTATTTTATTATGATTATAATGGAAGTCAATGGTGCTCTGGTTGGGCTGAAACGGGGGTTGACATCTTTCACTTCCTGTTTACATGGAACTTGGATGAGACTGAAATGTTACCCTTTTTCCTTTTTTATATTTGAAATATTCAACTTTAATTTCATAATGGAAGTCAATGGCAGTCGGATTGGGCTGAAACCATGCCCAAATATGGAGTCATTACGTCATAGATACATCATAGGTGTAGCCTGGCGTAGACAGACTATATCACTGCGTGGATATGAGTCTGGTTCTTCTATGAGGAAGTTTTTTTTCCAAGGGGGCGGGATCAAAACAATGACTCTCGACGCAATTGGTTAGACCTACAAACCAACTACCAATTACAGTCTCCCATATTCGAATACTGGGCCCTGATTGGTTACCCACGTCTTCTGGAGCAGGAAATGGATTCTCTATGGAGCGGTGCCAGACCCAAATCCCAGAGTGCAATTTTTTTTTGCACTCGCAGATTCGTCTGGTCCCAGGCTATCATAGGTGACTGACGTCACAGATTGGTCACATGAAGTCTGGATTCCACAGGAGGCCCTTATTGGACCACGTCTTATTTATATTATTTTATTTATTTGTTGTTGTTGGTTGTCATGGCTGCCAGTTCCCACCTGATGTCATGTGTGAGTTCTGATTGGTCCAGATCGTACTGAATAACTGCTAGCTTGCATAATGTCTTGAGACTAGGACTTAAAGGAGAGATCCGCCCATTTTAAGTGTTATCTTTGATGTGTCGCTAATCACTCACCATCATTGAAAGGGACGTTGAGTTATTTCAGAGAGTCCCGTGTCGTGCAGTCTGTCGACCCCCTCCGTTGGCATAATGGGAGCCTGTGTAAGAGTGAAAATCGTCTATTATAACCGATGCAAAGTTAGTATTTTCTCTACTACTGCTCATTGTGGAGTCTCATGATACTCAAACGTGCACTGAATGTCGCGAACGAGCTATCGTTCATGCAGAACGAGATGATGCTGGTTGCTTACTTCTTCCACAGACGCCAGGTTCACAAACAGGTTTGTGAACCTCTGGGTCAGAGTCAGTGTTAGTTTGTAGGGGACATTGGTAAAGCTCCTCACCTTCCTTTTGATGAGTTTTTATATGATGGTTTCATGTTAACAATGATGTTGCACCAGACATACTGCAGCAACATGGCCTGATAGTTACACTACTGTGTCATATAGAGCCTGATAGTTACACTACTGTGTCATATAGAGCCTGATAGTTACACTACTGTGTCATATAGAGCCTGATAGTTACACTACTGTGTCATATAGAGCCTGATAGTTACACTACTGTGTCATATAGAGCCTGATAGTTACACTACTGTGTCATATAGAGTCTGATGGTTACACTACCGCTACGGGGACTGCCCATAAGTCCGACATCCCATTACTCCGACTACATGGCTTCCGCGTGCGGTTAGGGTTAGAGTTAGGTATAGGGTTAGTAACCGTCGGAACAATGCGCCGTCGGAACAATGACACGGCACCACAGCTACACCCAAGATGATTCCCACAAACAATGTTGCAGTGTTGATTTTGACAGCACATATCTATTTAGTCTTAGTCATAGTCTTTTGAATAAAATTCCATTTAGTTTTATTCATATTTTAGTCATCTGAAAAGTTAAACTTTCTGTCCGTCTGTTTTAGTCGACTAAATGTCATAAGATTATAGTCGACTAAATCTACAGTTGATTTAGTCGACTAAAATGTATTTTGGCGGTGCCTTGACGGCGTCGTAATGGCTGATTTTACACTTGCATGCTGAAAATGCCTTGATGGCGTCGTAATGGCTGATTTTACACTTGCATGCTGAAAATGCCTTGACGGCGTCGTAATGGCTGATTTTACACTTGCATGCTGAAAATAGTCGATCTACAAGCTCACAACGCGTCGAGCTTGTAGATCTGCTATTTTCAGAGCATGACACCCGAGCGCAACCAAACATAAAATGACTTGTCTTTTAGTTCTACTGGATCTCTTCTCCACTCGTCCCTCACTAACATCTATTTTTCTTTGGTTGACGAAATTGTCAATATATTTAGTCTTAGTTTTAGTCATCATAGCTTAGTTTTTACTTAGTTTTCGTCAGTGAAAAAAGGTAGTCGACGAACATTTTTCCTCTTAGTTTTAGTCGACGAAATCAACACTGCAATGTTGTCATGTTAACAACATGGAATGTTTGTCCTGAACGACACTAATAGAGCCGATATTGAACAGTGCATTGTCTTCTTTACTCAAACTATTGTACATTGTACACAATTATTGAATAGTGTTTTGTTCTCGTTTATTTAATATTTTTCTGCTGTTTTGTGATTATAGACCAAAGCACATGCAAACTTGTAATCATGAGTTTCAGACTAACCAGACACTACTAATGAAAAACATTACCTACATTGCGGAGAAAAAAAAGGTACAAATAATTGGCAACTGTAAAAGAGAATGGAAAAGATGTTTTACTTTTTTTTCATGACCAACAACCAGCAGTTGAAAACCCTTGAATGAATAGACTAATGGTTGTGTACCATATATGAGGAAGTGACATGTATTGATGGTGACACGGTTCCTGCTTAGAGACAGAATATCTTCTTTTTTCTTTTTCAGTTTCATAAAGCATATAGCTTTAAGAATATATATATATTATTAAGTAATTATAATGGAAGTCAATGGTGCTCTGATTGGGCTGAAACGGGGGTTGACATCTTTCACTTCCTGTTTACATGGAACTTGGATGAGACTGAAATGTTACCCTTTTTCCTTTTTGTCTCCGCCAGGCCGAAGGCATGGCGAGAGAGTATGTTTTACCCCCTGTCCGTCCGTCCGTGTGTGGGTGTGTCACGGTGCGAGGCAGGGAGTTGTAGGACCCAAGCGCAGACAGTGACGCGGAGACAGAACGGATCAGATGCAGGGGTTTATTAACTAAACAGGGAAAACAAGGCAAGGCTAGGTAACCGACAGAACACTGTGACAACAATAATGAACCGACACAGACTGGAAACAGAGGGACATATAAATAGACAGGGACTAACTAGGCACAGGTGAGAACAAAGGACAATTAACACATGATTGGCTGGAACAGAACAAGACACAGGTGAACTACAATTACAAAGACATACTAGAGAGACAAGACAGGAAGCAACAACTAGGGCAGACAGGAAACACTACGACAACACTACAAAACAAAGGTACAAGGAGAACAGGGAACAATACAACAGAAAGCGTGGTCAAAAGGGTCCAATACCATAAAAGGTCAGACAATGGCTAAATAATAAAGTCAGTCCACGGTCCGAGGAGCGGATCGTGACAGGGTGTGTGTGTGTCCGTCCGTCTGTCACCAGCTAATCTCCGGCACCGTTGGCCCGGTCGCTCCGAAACTGTGCACACACACTCCCTGGATGCCAATTCAGAACCTCTGCCCCAAATCTTTCACATGGGCCTGTTATAGCGCCACCAGGAGGCCGATTTGTGCAAAACCCATTTTTGGGCGGTGTAACCGCCCCTATAAGTGGGGTTGGGACATCTCATTAGTATTAGTTTCCTGCACTGTAATTGGCCCAGCTGGCCCAGTTAGCTGTACTGTGATTGGCTGACTCTATTGGCTGACTCTATTCAGCACTGTGATTGGCTAGCGAGACACATTAATAACCTATAAATAAGATTATGGACTTCCAAAAATCATTTTTTGGAAGTGAGCTTCCATCACTATGATGACCAATAAAGATTATTTTCAATAAATGTATTTCTTTTTTGAAGTGAGCTTCCATCACTATGATGACCACTGTGATGACCACACCGCCCACTTCACACTGGGTGTGATTTTTTATATTACTCCTACAAATTTTATCCAAACGTCATGCAAATCGGTACACAGTATCACTATAGTCATGTGATCAACACGGATCTGTCCGATTTCACATATTCCATCCTCATTGCCTAAGGTTGGCTTCCAAAGTTTGCAGGATTGGTTCGTTTTGAACAAAAAGCCTCAAAGTATACACACAGCTTGCGATTTCCGTGAAATTTCACACGCACATTTCCACTAGGCCGAGGAAGAAATACCACCCTTCTCACATTGGCCTGTTATAGCGCCACCAGCAGGTCTAATTTAGCAAAACACATTTTCGGAACAAAATGCCTCAAATCATGATTGCAGTGTCAATGCAAGAATAAGTTGGCACCCTTTTCACATTGGCCTATTATAGCGCCACCAGGAGGCCAGAATAACGTACCTGACCTGTCGGAGACCTGTGCTCCGAGGAGCACTTTTTCTATTTTTTTCTGTTATTTTCTCATTGTTGTCGAGGAGTAAAACCCAAATTCTATATAGTCACAATCCTTGATTCTGATTGGCTGTTTTACATTTAGTAGACGTGATAAAATACACTATAATCTACACCTTAGATCAGTTTAGTCCTTAGACTGGCAACAGACTCGAACCTTGACCCTTATATCAATCACAGGTGCGTTATTTGTTTCTACAGGGATCTAATCCAGCGTATCTGTGTAGCTGAAAGAGGGAAGGGGAGCGCTTGTTTTCCTTACAAGCCCCGGCCGTGCAGGGCTGCTAAGCACCACCCATGTAGGACGGCCATAGACTGAGGATGGCGAGTGACTGAGGGGCTTCGGAAGAAGAAAAAGCACTCCCCATCAACCGCAAACCATCTGTGCTGGATTCTCGGCTGCAAGGCTAAGTAGCTAGGCTAGCAGTTTACACGGGAAGTTCACAGACGTAGCTAAATTTGGCTACTATACTTCTTTCTTGTAGAAGTTGTTCTTGTCTATGACGTGTCTATGATTTTCATGTGGCCATATTTGTAACCGTTATTATTATTTTAATCCACTATTGATCCACTATTCACATGGCTCACTACGCCCCTCAGCCATTATAAAATACTGGGACATAACAATAAGAGTCTTGGATCTTGAACAATAAAAATTATTCTGAATCTGAAAGCATATAATCAAGTTATCAACGGCGAAATAATATATTTGGCCACCACCTTATATATATTATAAAATATATGTATATAGTCAGAAGAATGTATGCATATAGGGCAGCGTATGCATGATGCACATAAGAGATTCGTCAACGTGAGTCATGCATATGTGAACTTCAACCTCCACAGAGTGAAACATATTCTAAATTTGGACATCTATGATTGGTTCGTTCCACTCCTACTCTAACAAAGACTGTAGCCTCATCTTCAGTGTTTCAGTAGCTCTACAGAAAGCCGGAACGACAGAGAATATCTGGGGAACAGAGCAACATCTATTATTCCACAAGCCAAAATAGAACAATCTATTATTAGCTGACTGAATATCAAGGAGACACACAATGTGTGTTCATAATATAACTGCTGGCATCGGAGACTGATGGCAATCAGGCTGGTGTTTTGTGTATTGGTATGTGTCAAATCAGTCATCACGCTTCCTTTTTGTGTATTGAGGTGGGCGCAAATCACTCACGCTTCCTCACTCGCCCACTCCCTCCCACCTTTCTGACCCAAATAAAAGCATGCAGTTAAAGTCAACCCGCTGAGCTTGATTCTCTGTATACACACACCCGCTCCATCCTCATTCTATCTCTTTAAGTCTCTCATCCTATAGCTTCACCCACCCACTCACACACTCACTCACACTCACACTCACTCACTCACACACACACACACACACACACACACACACACACACTCACACACACACACACACACACACACACACACACACACACACACACACACACACACACACACACACACACACACACACACACACACACACACACACACACACACACACACACACACACACACACACTCTCCATACATCCACCTCTGCCTTGTCCACCTGCCAGTCCCCCAGACATCATCACCCTCATTCTCATTCTCTCTCTCTCTCTCTCTCTCTCTCTGTCTCTCTCTCTCTCTCTCTCTCTCTCTCTCTCTCTCTCTCTCTCTCTCTCTCTCTCTCTCTCTCTCTCTCTCTCTCTTTATCTCCCATTGTACCCCCCCCCCCCCCCCCCCCCCAGGGAATACACATCTGACATACTTTATTCTTTCGTAGCTCGGTCGGTGCCTCCTTCTCTTCTCTCTTCTCAACCGCCACACCGCAGCTGGTGCAGGGAAAAGAAAGTGAGCAGGTTTTGGACTGTTTTTGGGCTGGCTTTCTGGACGTTGGAATGGCCCCTAAACGAGAGCCCTCCATTAAGAAGTCGCCATCACCAGGGGACCAAGCGAGACTCGGGCCCCCATTCCCAAGCCCTCTAGCGGCCCCTGCACCTCCAAGACCACCCCCGGAGCAGAAGCCCAGGTTGCTGCGCCCCTCGGACTCCCCATTTGACCCCAGCACCATGGAGGTGAGTGGAGCAACTATAAGGTATCCAATACTGCTGTTAACAAAGCTAATGTGGGGCATGAGTGACTAAAGGCCTAGAAGTTCAAGCCTGTAAATGTGTCAACAATAACTATACATGCTGAAATGTAGCATAGCCAGTACATCACAATGCAGTCAGTGACATGAACTGAAAATATCAATCAATGCAACAATCTGACATCAGTTTATTGCATATAAAAACATGATAGTGTACTAATATAAGCTAATTGAATATATCTGTGATTAATTACAAGAAGCTAGAATTCATGGAATCTTAACGTAATCAGACAAAAATGGTAGATTTATTCTTCTGAGTAAGAATCAGATTAAAAACAGAAATAGGGCATTAACGAGATCGAGGCTGCCTGTCAGTCAGTCTGTGGCCTCCTTAGGGAGGAATGGGCTGTTTGCCTCTATATGCTATTACTGGAGGTTCCTTTAATTAGAAGGGAGGTTTAATTTAATCATACTCTTTCACCCCTGCAGGCAACTTGTTATTATACTGTAAGACGGCCAAAATAAAGACAAATCGACAAAAAAAGAAGCAGAATCAAATGTTGTTATTTTTTCTCCCGTATTGGTAAGCTATAAAAAGATACTGGAAGAGTGGAACATGTGTGTCATTGATACTAATATTCATCTCCGATCTATCGATTGCTTTCGACTAATTGAATAACCGAGAAGCAAATTAAAATGTTCATATATGGGCAACAAATCAACGCAAACAAATCAATTAGTCTTGTTAACACTTAAAGGACGACTTCAACCTTTTTCAGCCTATCTTCATATAATTGGTCCTCACTAATTATTTTTTATTAATGCTAGAACAATGGCTTCCATTATAGCATGCTAACTTTCCAGGAATAGAAAGCCTGCCGTTTCTATTACCTTGTATCCCCATCGATGATGTCACAGGCGGGTTTCTGAAGTGTACACAGCCCTCCTCTGAGACACAGACGAGTAGACACAAATTTGACAATATTATAATGAGCATTAGTGAGGACCAATTATATTAAAAAAAATCTAAAATGTATTTTTTTATTAAAAAACATTTATTTTATGATCGGTTAGTTCGATTAACTGTCAATCAGGTCACCTAAACATTTAAATGTATTTCCATTTAAAAGCTTATCAAAGATAATTTTATATTATAAGGATGTTTGAGCTGAAGAGTTTATTCTTCTGTCCCTCTATGCGTGTCCCACATTAGGCTTGACACAATTTATCTAAAGTTGTTTCAGCTTTGCTCCCATAACCATGCTTTCTTTGCTATTTCTATTTTCATTTGATTTCTTTTTTTATGTTTTTTTTTTTTTGTAGCCATAGCCTGGCCCATTTAGCCTGAGTGTAAGTAGGTCATGAAAATTAACCACTTAAACCCTATACTTTGTTGACCAGGGTCCCCCAGGGTCCCCATGCAGGGGTCTATCCTGGGCCCCTGTCTTTTTCCCCTCAACACCAAATTTCTTCACCAAAAGATTGCAGATCTACAAACTCACAATGCGTTGCATTGAGAAGTGCTTGTAGATTGAAGATAGTTTTGACGAATGTTCACCTATTTTCACCGAATACAGTGAATGCTCCCCTAATAGGAAACCTCTCCGGCCCTCAAGACACCAAAGTGGGACGTGTGGGGGGGCACATTGGCGCTATTCCATAAGAAGGCCACAAGACCATAAAAGGAGGACAGACCTCCTGAGGTCTGCTGGCAAAGTTAGCCTACTCCAGGCTATAGACTTGTGGCACCAGTCCATGATCTCAACCAAAAGGAGCACTACGGGATTCCCATCACTTACACTGCCAGATTACCATTACCATTGATGAAAAGCAGTGGTAGAAAGTAGTTAAGTACATTTACTCAAGTAGCCTACTATAGCCATGCACTTCAGTATCATTTTGAGGTACTTTTACTTTCCATTATTTGATACTTTATACTTCCACTACATCTGAGTCAAATAATATTGTACTTTTTACGCAATCATTTGAAAACCTTATAGGTACAAGTTACTTTGTAGATTTAGATTAAACATACATTGCAATGAAGTCTTATTTTACACTTTCTACAACCTCAAAGCATGGCATCGCGAATTAAATAGGTGTGAAATAGCTCTATAGAGTGTTTGTTCAGCAATAGGAGTTTCCCTGTCTTTCCAGCTCTTTAGTGAACAGAAAATACATTTTCAGGTCGGGATACCAATTTTATCCAATCAGGAGAGAGAACTCACACAGGATACAAGATACACAAGTGCATTCGGAAGTGATGACACAACTGGAACACTATAAAATTGCAGCTGCAACTTCTTCCACCACTGATGAAAAGGCCTTTTTGTCATCCATTCATAAGGTTAACAACATACATTTTCAGGTTACCATTTTCATTCAATCAGGAGAAAGAACCAATGTATTAGCTTCAATTTTAAAGTGTTCCACTTCCAATTTTGTCGTGAAGGAAATTTATTTTCTGTTTGCTAAAGAGCTGGAGTGATTTGGAGACCCCTGTTACTGAACAACACTCCAGTAGGCCTTTAGCAATGATTACAAGAGCAATTTAACAAAAAGTATTACACCGGAGTCACCCCCTTTAAAATAAGTCCCGGATTTCAGCTTTAAATGAACACAGTTATAACTACTTCTAAAGTGGTTCTCAAAGTGGGGTCCGAGGACCTCCAGTGGTCACTAATGGGGTTCCAGGGAGCTCCCAACTTCCTAGCAAAATGAGTTAATATAGCATCAAAATCTGTTTAACGACTTTAACCCTATTTCGGCCCTTTTAAAAACAAGAAGAAAAATCTTTTAAAAAATTGGGGAAATGGGGAATCATTTTCAAAATAAAGAAAATCATAATAATAACATCTCAAATCCTCTCTTATGGCCAGGGGTCCTTGGCAGAACATCTTTCCAAATGGGGGGCCGGGTCCATTTTGGGGCCGGGTCCTGACCTTGACATGAATATGTTTGAGAAGTACCAGTGTTGGAAAGTAACTTTTAAGTAAGTAAATTTACTCAAGTACTGTACTTAAGTGCAATTTTGAGAGTACTTTACTGGAGTATTTCCTATTTTCAATACTTTTACTTCTACTCCACTACATCTTAGAGGCAAACATTGTACTACTTTTTACTCCACTATAATTATTTGAAAACTTTAGTTACTTGTTACTTTGTATATTTGAATTATTATTACATTACACTTTAACCACTTCAGCCCTATTTAAACTTTGGCTATTTGAAAATAGACGATCTACAAACAGTTTGTAGCTATTTTTTAAATACATTTTTATACATATGATACCTAATCATACCATGTGAATTCTGATTCTGCATATTGAGTACTTTTACTTTTGATCCTTTAAGTATAACATTTTGTACTTTTGAATACCGGACTTTCACTTTTAAGTATTTCTACATTGCACTTTTAAGTATTTCTATACATTGCAGCAATTGATACTTTTACTTAAAGGGATATTTCAACTTTCAAATAAAATAAACATATAGAATATATATTAAAAATAAATGAAAAAAGTAATGGAAAAATAATGCCCCCCTCACGCATTAGAATATCCTTCTAATACGTAAAAACGCAATGCCTTTTCCACCACTGGTCCTGACTCCTGACCTTGACATGAAATGTTTGAGAAGTTGCCTACTTGCCTGACTGGCTGTTTGATGTGGTCTAGGTGTACTAAAAAAAGCCTGGGTTTCCGAGGCTAAGGTGTACTTGACTCAGGGGCGCCGATGACGTGGGGGCGTCGGGGCTAGCGCCCCCACAGTCAATTGGTCAGCCCCCTCATGAATCTCAGATGTCAGGCTCAAACATACAGTACCATTACTATTACCATTACTATAGCGGGGCGCAGATAGGTGTTAACGCGCCGTTGACACCTAGAACAATAGCCCAGACAGAGAAACGGCTCGCGGCGGGGGGGGGGGGGGCGGGGCTATTGCGGCTCGAAAAATCGAACACAACTTGTTTAGACCAGGGGGACTCGGCACCAAGCGTCATGTGAACCATGGCTATGGCTGTGTGCTAAACATGTTCTGCAGGTTTTGGCTCTGCCGTGTGCCCTTATTGAAATGAAGGGTCACTATGCTGTGTCCCTTGACTCCCTCGTCCTGTGTGAACAGTCACTCACTGCATGCACTGAATACCAGTGGTGGAAAAAGTACTAAAATGTTTTACTTAAACAAAAGTATAAATTCTGCGGTGTAAAAATACTCTATTACAAGTAAAAGTAAGGTATTCAAAATGTACTTGAGTAAAAGTAGAAAAGTATTGGTATCAAAATGTATTTAAAGTACCAAAAGTAAAAGTACTCATTATGCAGAAGGTCCCATTTCACAAGTTTTCAAACGTGTAAAATGTATACAAATTCTTTGAAAATAGCAGATCTACAAGCTCACAACGCATCGCAAATCTGCTATTTTCAAATTGCCAAAGTATATACTGTATAAGTGGTTTTGTAATAATAATAATCAAAATCTACAAAGTAACTATAGTAAATAAAGTTATCAAATAATTGTAGTGGAGTAAAAGTACAATATTTGTCTATATGTAGTGGAGTAGTAACTATAGGCTACTACTAAAATAAGTACTTTTATTTAAGTAAAACATTTGAGGATGGGACACACTGAAGGATGGGTAGAGTGTTGTTAATGTTGTTTTATGGTAATTTAATGAATTAATTAAGCAAAAAAAATCGCGCGCGCTTCGCGCGCCTACATGCCCGCGACGCAGTGGGTGGAGGGGGGGGGGGGGGGGCGAGTGGTGGTCAAGTTCAGCCCCCATGGTCGCGCACAAAAGTCAGCGCCCCTGGTCTTGACTTGACTTGCATTGCTCCGCCTCGCCAAGCGCACTGCGCAGTGCGCACTACACACACACGCACGCACACGCACGCGCGCGCACACGCACGCACGCACGCACGCACGCACACACACACACACACACACACACACACACACACACACACACACACACACACACACACACACACACACAGCTATGATGACGCTGCTGCTAGTCAGGGTTGCCATGTGCGCTTGTTATAAGCGACTTTGGGCTTCTTTTTCTGTAAGGTTGCTTAATGTAAATATACAGTTGCGTGACATTACGTTTGTTTGGGGGCTTGTTTCCTAATGTTGTTTGAACCAGGGGTTCTCAAACATTTTCTTGTCACCCCCAATTTAATCTGTATTTGTCCGCAGACCCTAAAACAAGACCCTAAACAAGCTCAGTCAGTGCTTTATGAGTCTTCCAGTTTAGTAGACCTTGTATTGTGAATTTGTACTTCCATGTTGTTCTCATGTCTTACTAAATAGTACTTACTAAAAGTACATCAATCAATCAATCAACCCCCCCCCCATCTGAAAATATTTTGTGCCAGGGACCCCCATGCAGTACCAGATTTATGTTGTTAGAATGTTTCAAAAAATATTCCACATTTGTCATTTTTTGGGGGAAATAGCCGAAGTGCTCATGTCGCTTCTTTTGGGCTTGTTTTCACAAACCAGGTTGCTTATTTGTCTCGCAAAACCTGGCAACGCTGCCGCTAGTCTTCTCCTCCCTGCCCTTCCTGCTGCTCGGTCACACATTCTTTAGGTCTTGGACGGCTCGGACTCACAGACAGACAGACACACCTCACCTCAGCCAGCAGCACACAGACATGGTGGGTTTATCGCTGTCCCCTGGGACTTTAAGCTTAAAACATCATCATTATTACACCGTTATTGTTGTACTTATCAGTACAGAAGAAGGCAGCGTGTAGCCCGATATGGCGTTTAATGTGAATGGAGAGAATGTTTGAGTTACTTTAGCTTTGCTGTCTGTCTGCTAGCGGAAGTGTAACTTACAATACTAGCCTAGTTGGACAGTAATGGCAACAAAGTAGCCAGTGGTTCCTACATATAGGCTATATGTACAGGAACCACTGGCTACTTTGTTGCCATTACTGTACTGTGTTGTTATAAAGTTATGAATGGTAACGTTAGCTAGATGATTCGCCGTGTAACTAGACGGGATACAGGATAGGTGGGCACTTATAGGGACATCTGGGCACCTCGATGTAAAATGCGCTATTTTGTCCACAAGAAATAAAATATTTGAAAAATGGTCTTAAGTAATGTAAAGTATACATGATGTGAACATGCAGGTACATCATCATTATTATCAGACTTAATTTTATCCTTCAACTTCTTGTTTATGCCCCAAAATGATATGGATATACAGGGTTTGCAGCAATTGTAGAAATATTAGACCTTCATTGTTCAATGTTTAAGCATGTTCTTATCATGTATACTTTACATTACTTAAGACCATTTTTCAAATATTTTATTTGTTAACATGTTGGACAAAATAGCCAATTTTACATCGAGGTGCCCAGATGTCCCCAAGTGCCCACCTATCCTTTTACCAGTTGTTACTGTGTGTTGTAAAGTTATGAATGGTAACGTTGTAGCTAGATCTCTGCGAGATCATTAATGTTTAGACCTCGGGTTAGTTTAACTAGACTAGCAAAAATGTGCTAAAAATGTTTTAATATGGATCAACGTGAGCTATTATAGCTCAGCTTGGCCAAAAAAACAACAACGAAATTTTCATTAGCTTTTAATTTGTCTTTGAACAGTCTGACTTCTCGGAAGATCAAATCATTGGTGAGTCATTTTAAGTGTGTTGTAGCGTTATTCTTACTGCTTATTCTTCCTCCCTGTTTTGCGGTGCATGCATTCATTTCTTATTGGTTTTGCAGCAACTTTTCTCTTATAGCTATCATACCTGCTGTATGCCCGCCTGTCATCCTTTATAACCGTAGTCGTGGTGGTTAAGTTTTCCTTATTTCTTTTCCCACTGTTTTTTCATCACTTTTCCACTTGCAACTGCTTGTTCTTTCCAGATTGAGTTTAACCTGGATCAGATACATGGTAAGTTGGCCATAAGAGACCCCCGGCCGTGCAGCACATAACTGATGGCTATATCTCTTGAGTCTGTGTACTGTACTGCATGTTGGTTTTGGATAAACAAGTGTGTCAAATGTGTCTTCTCTGTTGGTGTTTGGGTGATGGTACATAATTATAGTCACTATAGGGGGTAGTTTATTCAAGTAAAACGATATGTATTATGTATGAGTTGTTACACCAACTTTGACTCTGTGTTGCAATGCTGTTGTGTGGTCAGTCGCATATTAACAAGGATGACATTCTTTTAGCCAGTTGCCAAAGTTTACATCTATGTCCTGCATCCATGTTCGTACTGGAATGTATTGCAGATTGTGTCCGTTTACCACACAGTTTGTTTGTTATCTTCTTAGAGGGTCATAATCATGACTCGGTGCCCTTTTTTGGTGCTTGGCACAGTGGCTGATGATTTTCATAGTCTGTCTGGTTTGTTTAATCATCGTTGACATAATAGGCAACAGCTAGTTCACTCTCCTCCTACTTTCCTCCTACTTTCCTCCACTCCTCCAATACCAAATATGGTGTTGGGAAAAGTGCGTGCCGGCCAGAAGGGAAGAGGCACATTCCTGAGAACAGGAAAAGCTCCACAACAACAGTGCAAACTGTTTAGGGGAATAGCCCATTTCATGTTAATACAAACAAGCCTAGTCTCTGAGAGTCTAACTAGCTGTTGCATCAAAAAAAATTAACACAATTATGTTGTTTACTTGATGTTAGAATTAAGTTTGAGCAGCTTTTGAACATTTAAAATATTATTTGAGTCATCGTTGATCAATTATAATGAACACACCCAACAAGAAATTTGTATTCACACTCACAGTTGCTCAAAAATATAAATAAAATATATATTATTAATATCTTGATGGCTCAGATAACATCTTAATAATCTAGACTCCAGACCCTATTTAATATTCAACAATACTATTAAAGATTGATATCACAGTGGTGTCAGATGGTGCTTTCTAAATGTTTGGCACCAAGCATTTTGTAAGAGCAATCTGTTAAGTTCCATCTGGTAGAGCTAATTAATGAATACACACTGTCAGTGTGTAACATCAGTCCCATTTGTCAGTCGTTTGTTTGCTACACTGCTACATGCAGGGTAATGAGATATTAGATGCAATTGGAGCACAAAGAAAGTACCAGATCAGAAATGGATTCAAAGCCTCGGGATCACTAGCAGTAGCAGATAGATTATTTAGTTAGATTAATGCGTTTTGTATTCATATTTTTTTATTTTTGCACGTGTTGGACAGATGTTCAGTTGTTTGAGTCACTTCATCTTAAGAGTTTGAGACTTGTTGCGTATGAATGTTTTGATGATCATTTGTTACTGTAGCATGACCTTAAGGTTGCAGCTTACTGTTTTAAACATAATCTGTTTATCATTTTGTGTTTACTACATGTGTCATATCATATTAAATCCCAAGGTAAAATCTCAAAGAGATACAGTATAAAAAATTGTAACGGAAAAGTAATACACACAAAGGGTTGTAGTGAGGTGCTGGTCAATAAAAGTAGACTTCAGAGTAAAAAGAATGTGTCACAAACAAACATTCATGTATTTGTCCCTAAGGCCTCCTTCAAGATTCTTAGCCATGTGTCGTGTGTGACCTATCATTGGTGATCCTGAAGTAGGCCCGATGGCTGAAACGTCATGAAATAAAATAGAAATGCATATAGTGTGTGCAAGACTTTTTTATTAGTCAAGACATTTTTATGTAGCTAACATCATTTATTTGACAGTTTGGAAAAAGCCAAATATAATTTTAATATTGTGGCATTAGTTAAAATTAGCCATATCCCATCACAATATCTCATTATCGTCTTCTCCCAAATCTTGCAGCACTAGGCTGATGCAATTCTAATCGAGGCTATGTCACTTTAGTGGAGAGCATAAATGAATGTGCTTTGAACTTCATTTCGATTTGTTCAGGCAGTTTATCTCATTAAGGCAGTTTATCTCATTAAAGTTTAAACCAGCTTCTGTATTGCAGCCTAATTAACTAGGTCTTTATTTCATTACATCATCCCATTCAGGTATTGTCCCCCATTGACTCTCCTTTCCTCATTTAACCTAGACAATAGACCCTAATTATCCAGGACCGACTGGCCCAAGGAACCTGATAATCTTGACATTCTGCCCTGGCTCCTCAGGCCATGTTGTTCTAAGCAGTTCCAATGACAACTGACCAATAATATAGGCCAACAAATGGAGGCATCAAAGTTTAATGTGAGCCAGTTGATTAACAAACTCCCCATCCCTCGTTTCGTTTGTGTGTTGTTTTTTAACTGCTTGTTATCATCTGGTTTGTCACGTTCTCTCATGTTGCTGCATTCACACTCCCCATCTAATGCATCCCTCCATTGGCATCATCGCCGCTCTCCCTCACATCGACTCCTAACCTGCTGTGTGTCTGTGTCTCCTCCAGAATTTAAGGAGGCCTTCCTACTGTTTGACAGAACAGGCGATGGAAAGATCAGCTACAGCCAGTGTGGGGATGTCATGCGGGCCCTGGGACAGAACCCTGTCAACGCTGAGGTGCTCAAGGTTCTGGGAAACCCCAAGTCCGAGGGTAAGCCACAAAGGACAATAATGATCATAACAATATAAACTATAGCAATAAATAAAACTATGGAAACAATTTGAGCATTAGTTAATTAAAAGTGTGTCTGTAAAAATGGGGTTAGAGAAGTCATTTAAAAGACTAATTTTGTGACTTCTTCAGGCAGGAATGACTATTCTATTTTTAAATCATTTCCATGCATCATTGGCTTGTGCTTAAAGGTGCAGTAAGTGATATTTGTTTGTTAAAATAAGTGTTAAATAGCTCTATATTCTGATCTAATCATTGGTATAGAGTGTTTGTCTCTCCAGCTCTTTAGTAAACGGAAAATGCATTTTCACGTCGGGATACCAATTTCATTCAATCAGGAGAGAGAATTCACACAGGATAAGCAAGTGAAATTGGAGGTGATGACACTGAAGTGATGACACTGTAATGTTATATCCTGGAAGGATATAACATTAAAGTTAATGAATGAGTACTGATGATTGGATGAAATTTGCAACCCACCTGAAAATGTATTTTCTGTTTTTTAAACGGCTGGAGAGATGGGAAGAACCCTGTTACTGAACAAACACTTTATAGAAATTACTAAAAGAATATAGACCTTTAACATTTTCACAATAACCTTTTGTTTTAACCATAACATATCTCTTACACTACCTTTTTTAATTTCTTAATTTCCTCTCGCATTTGTGTTGACATCTTTGGCTTGTGTCTATGTTCTCTCTCTTTAACAAATTAACCACTTAAACACGTTTTGTTTTATTATGTACTGTAGCACTTTGAGGTTTGTTTCAAATGTAAAGTGCAATACAAATAACATTTATTATTATTATTATTAAACACTTAATCACCAAAAAGAAAATCAAAATTATTTGAAAAATAGCCGATCTACAAGCTCACAGCAAGGTTTTCAAAAAAATCTGCAAAATCTTTAGGCGTTCTTTTTTCTCGCCTATAACAACATGCCCAAAATTGCTACGCCAGGGGTTGAAGTGGTTAACCTCAGTACAAGATGACCATTTATGTCGTTTTGAGTGCCGGGATGCTGTCAGTGTCAGCGGCACACTGTGACCCATTTTTAATTGATTGTGCTTTTCTATTGGCAGAGATGAACCACAAGATGATGGACTTTGAGCAGTTTCTGCCCATGCTCCAGGCCATCGCTAAAAATAAAGACCAGGGCTCCTTTGAGGATTTCGTGGAGGGACTGCGTGTCTTTGACAAGGAGGGCAACGGCACAGTAATGGGAGCAGAGCTACGTCACGTTCTCACCACACTAGGTAGGTTACTTTCTTCTTTTCATTACCCTTTTAATAGGCGTTATTTCTGGGTTTTCTTTTTAGACACACATTTAGATTTCATAGGATTTGTATAGCACATTTCAACAACAAGGCAATTCAATGTGCTTTACGCAGAACATCAAGCAAAGGAAACACAATAATAAAATGATAAAATGACATTAGGATGCATAAAACAAAAGAAGTACAAATCAATAGTTACAGTGCAGAACAGAAAAGAAAAGAGAAAAAAAGGAAAATAACTCAATCAAAGGCAGCGGCAAACGGGAAGGTCTTTAGTTGTGTTTTGAAAGAAATAAGAGTGGCAGCAGACCTGCTGTTTTCTGGGAGTTTGTTCCAGATATGTGGTGCATAAAAACGAAATGCATGGTTGTAGGGACTGAAAGCAGACCTTTCCCAGATGACCTGAGAGGTCTGGATGGTTCATGATATCGTACAAGATCAGAAATGTATTTTGGCCCTAAACCATTTAAAGCTTTATAGACCAACAGTAGTATTTTAAAATATATTCTTTGACACACAGGGAGCCAGTGTAAGGATTTAAGAACTGGCGTGATATGCTACACTTTCTTGGTATTAGTTAATAGGCGAGCAGCAGCGTAGGAAAAAATATTGTAACTGTGGTTTATCATAGCTTAGCTTCCGAATATACAGTATCTGGAAAATGTGAAATAATCAGTTGGCATATTATGAAGATATAGTGATATCACCCACCTGATATGAATTAACTGTGTGTGTGTGTGTGTGTGTTCTGTTCCCAGGGGAGAAGATGACAGAGGAGGAAGTGGAGACGCTGTTGGCGGGACATGAAGATGCTAATGGCTGCATCAATTATGAAGGTGAGGGATAGAGAAAGAGACAGGAACTGGATGGGCTTGCGAGCTACTAATTAAGATGATGGTGTGTAACGTTGCTGTCATCATAAACCTGCAAACCACTCAATCGGATCACTATAACCAAGCCTGACAACTGTGGTTATGCATGACACTGCATGTGTGCCATTTCAAAATACTGCCAAGACTGCCAGCTATTCATTGCCCCAAGCAACCTCTCTTTGCAGTGTGGCAGTATGAATTTTCTGTGAAAGAAGACATACAAATGACAGCCACAGGAAATAAAGATATCTTCAGAAGTTGTTACATCAATGGAAAAGTCTTAAACCTAGTTCAGACCAAAGATTTGCGACAAGACGAAGCCGTTGCTTTTCGCAACGTTGAAACTTGCAACCACTTGCTAGTTGCTACAGAATCCCCCAATCTGTGGTTTGCAACATTCTAACATCTTATAACTGCACTGTCCACATCAACGCAACGAGTGGAGATTGTTTACCATTTCCTTAGCATGTCACTATTATATTGTATATATTGTATACTCATATAAAAATTTGAAATAGGTTTTCGCCCTTCCTTTGTGTCATTCGCTTGCTCTCTCACAGGCAGGTGGCTGTGATATAAAATTGTTATAATCGGACGCACGCATCACTAGACTGTGTATATTTTCCTAGACATTTAATTACATAGAATTTTGTCTTGAACATACCACGCACACTGCTTGAGAGAGAGGGGGGGGACAACAGGTTGATCTGTATAAATGTTACAATGGCACATTCCTGTGAGCAATGTGTTTGTGTGATAAGAAATGCGTTGCAACTTGTTGCTTGTGATCTGAAAGGTTGAATGTCTTGTGACTCAATCAGCTGGCATCAGTTGACCTGCAACAGGTCTGTTCAGACTGCAAATCTTTAGTCTGAACTAGGCGGTACGATGAAGTAGACCGAGGGTTGCAATTATCATATCGTCAAGACATTATGGTGTCCTGTGTATGCAACATAATATGTGCACTCATATAACTCATGTTTAATGAATGAATGACTGACTGATGAGCTGTCTGTTTATACCATGTAACTCTTCTTTCTCCACAGCCTTTGTCCGCCACATCATGTCTGGCTGAGGTGCCTGTACGGATGTTGGTATACAGTATACCTGGAGATGATTCCTCCAGGCTTTCCTACTTTTTTGGCTCCATTAAGCATAGCTCACTGTCACAACGAGGCCAGCTTAAAGGGCCATCCACACCAAGAATAATAACTAAATATACTTATTTATTGTTCTAGTCCACACCACAACTATAACAGCGACAGTGGTGAACTATATTGTTGGGATCACTTTCAGAGTGATTTGATGAACCATAGAAACACTGACAGCCAATCAAAATCTGTCAGAATTTACAGGGCGTTGTGTTACAAATGTCACATTCAAAGTCTAAATGGGTCAAGCATAGCTTGACCCATTAGCTTGACCCAAGTATAGTAGTTATCATTCTTGGTGTGGATGCTCCTTAATTCAGATTGGCCTTGGTTCTGCACTGCTCTATGTAGTGCCATAATGAATAAGAACAGTAACGCTGTTGAAGGGTACATTTTACCTGTAGCTGCTAGTGGGAAAGCCTGGTGGTCCTTTTCATCTTTTAGTGCTGAGACTTTGACCCATTTGTAGTCTCCCCCTGTTCTCTCCTTTTGTTGCCCTCCTACAGCCCTCTATCTTGGCCTGCTGGCTGCAGCATGGCCCACTCCGCATGTGTCTGGGCAATCCCCTCGTTTTGTACAGGCATATGGTAGACATGCCGGGAAGTGACTGGTTTCAGACTTCAGAGCTGGGATGGCCCAGGGAGCTGATGGCTGATGGCATTTAAAACTAACTTGACACGGCTAAGCGTGGCAGTTTTTCAGCTTATAGGGCAGCTGAATGGCAGCACCAAAGCAGGCTTTAACCTCCTGATGAATAGACTAGTAGGCAAGGACAAATAGTTTATGCTTTTTCTTTTTTCTTTTTCTTTTTTGGGAGGCGGGTTGTTTTATTTTTCTGTATTTCCAACAGCTCTGGGAGAGTGGGCCAGTCACTCCTTAGACTAACCAGAGAATTGCAGTGAATTGTTCTCACTGTCTCTCTGTCTCTCCTTCTCTCCCTCCCTCCCTCCTGATGGTAGCTGATTGTAGCTGGGCCTTATCTGATCTGATCTGACTTTAGCTCCCTCCATCGTCTCCCCTTCTGTCTGCTTCTCAAGTAGAGGAAAGCAAACACCGGAGGATGGCTTCTCTAACAGACTCTTTTTGGATCCTAGACCTGGCCAAATCCATATGGTTTGGTTGAGTAGGAGATGGAGATGATCAACTCCTTCTCTCTTCAACCCTCTCCCTTCTTCTAATGAGTGGATAGAATGATGCGAGATCAGCTCCCAAGTACAGCATCTCCCAGCCAAGACACGCCAAAGCTGAATGAGAGTGGCTCAGCTCCAGATGCTGTAATTGGAGCAGGTCCCCATAAAGCAGTAGTAGTGTATGAATCTAATGTTACTCTATCTCTCTCTTTTTACAGAGCTGGTCCGGATGGTCATGAACGGGTGAAGATCAAGACCATTCCCCGTCTCCTTTTTTTTTGTTACCATGTTCTTATTGCAGTTGCCGTTCACTGCCCCCACCCACCACTACCCCTGTCTAGCCATGAGCCTTTTCCCCCTGTATTATCTACACGTCTCTTATTTTAAGAAGTGCCTTTACATTCCCCTTTTAAGACCACAAAATGACCCCCAGCTACCAAGGCCCTGACCCATTGACACAATGTGATCGACTTGCATGTAATTAGGAGCCTTCATGCTTGTATAGTCTGCAATAACATTCCGACATGCAGCACTTAGAATCACCTGTCCTTTTGATAATTTCATTTCATTTATCAATTGCGTGTCGATGTCAGTTGGAACACGTGGGTGAGGAGAGTGATGTCTGTCACCTAAAGTATTATTGGCTAAGACTTGCTTTGGCTGGGAATGTGTCCCTCCTTTACTGCTGCCAGAGCTATGCAGTAAAACAATACGTTGAAAAGCCATACAATCATGAGGTAGAAGTGAAAATATTTCCATCAGGTTCCTGGGTTTTTAATTCATCCCTCGTTTGTTGCTGCATACAAATAAACAATTTTCTGAAAACCTCAGCTGCATATTGTTAGACTTAAATTTTTCTTGTATTTTATTTTTTCTTGTTCTGAGAGATTGAGGTGTCGAGGACCATGGTGCTGGAGGCATCCTACATTTCCTTCCGTTTCACTCCAACCACTGCTTGGGCCCCTAGAGGAAAGAAACTACAGGTGTTTCCAAATGGAGGCAGTTAAATAATTAGGCAAGTAGGCAACTGAGTTTTATTCTGGTGGTTGTGGTGGTGCTTTTGTTCCAAGAGTGCATTTTGAGGAATTTCTCTACAGTTTGAGAAAGAGCTGGCCCAAAGAGAGGCACAGTTTGTTTTACTTTAGCTCCAATCGGAACAAGCGTTTAAATAGCTTATATAGTCAGCCTGTGGCCAGTCAATCCCGTCCGCATGCGCAGTACTGCTCCCGTAAGATTGCATTGGGAAAACATGCCACAGGCTGACCAAATAAGCTTTTTAAACGCTTGTTTCAACCCGTCGGTTAGATTTTCTTGAGCGCTAAAATTTAAAACCTCTGAGAGCAGGGGAGACGACCTTTACTTTTTGGGTACGATATCGCGTTTAAATCGCTTAATTAGTCAGCCTGTGGCCAGTCAACCCCCGTCCGCATGCGCTGTACTGCTCCCGTAAGATTGCATTGGGAAAACATGCCACAGGCTGACTAAAAAAGCGATTTAAACGCTTGTTTCAACCCGTCGGTTAGATTTTCGTAAGCGCTAAAAGTTAAAACCTCTGAGAGCAGGGGGGACGACCTTTGGATACGATGTGTGCAGAAAAGGGTAAGAATCATGCGTAATGGAAAATATTCGCCAGTGTATCCCCCTACAGGCACCTAGTAATGTGGAACCTCATCTCGGAGCTATACAGCGGAGGGAGGTTACTATGGGGCTAGTTTTACTTGTGTGTTACCTGTGTTTGAATGGAAGCCCCAATTGAGGAAAAAAAATAATAACTGTTCTGTCCAGTCCACAGACCACATGTGATAAACTCTAGCACATACATGGGCAACTAGCGGCCCGCGGGCCACATGTGGGCCACATGCAGCCCCCACCACCACTTAACGCAGGTTAATATCGGAATACTGATATATGTTATTGATTTCAGCTGTTACAATTCCAATGACCCGCTTTAATTACTTCAGTCTATATTTGTAGCTTAATGACTAGTATTAAAATTCTATTGTCTTTTTTATGTCGAATGTATTTGTATTTAAGTTCATAAAGTTAACATAAGTATATTAAATAACATTTTACTTTTCAGGATTCCAATTCAAAAATAGCAAATAGCAGATCTACGAGCTCAAAACGTGTCGCACTGTTTTGAGCTTGTAGATCTGCTATTTTTGCTACGTTTGTGTGACGTAGAATGTCGAAGTATGGCATTAATTTACGAAAAAAAATGGTAAAATACAGGAGTCTGTCTGCCCGACAGTATATGCAATGTGGCCCTCTGGAGTGAGTGTGGAAATATAGTGGCCCTCTACATCATCAAAGTTGCCTACCCCTGCTCTAGCACTAACATACAAACAGAAGGTTGTGACCTATTTTGGGTCACTAACCCATTTTTATCGTTTTTTCACACAATTGTGAAAATAGATCTACAAGCTAACAACATGTGTTGTGAGCTTGTAGATATTTATTTATTTTTGAGATAGGGTTTAAAAGTGATGAATTTTCTGAAGAAGATTTCTGACCACTGATCTAGTTCTCCTGACCAAGTCAACCTATTCTACAGATGTAGAAAGATTTGTTCATACCTCCATTTGAATATAGCTAGATAGTTTTATGGAAATATTTGGTTTAACATGAGCTCTGCAAGCGTGTCCCAAGCCATGGATGGGCAGTATGGTGACGCAATGGTTAGGACTGTTGCCTCACACTCAACAGCAAAGGTCCCGGGTTCGAACCCTGGCAGGGGTTGCCTTTCTCTGTGGAATTGGCACGTTCTGCCCGTGTTTGCACTGGGCTTCCTGCGGGTGCCCCTTGTTCTTCCCACATCAAAAGACATGCATGTTAGTAGCTCCAATCGGAACCTCTCCCTCCGCTGTATAGTTCTGAGATGAGGTTCCACATTACTAGGTGCCTGTTGGGGGGGACACCGGCGAATATTTTCCACTATTCATGATTCTTACCCTTTTCCGCACATTGTATCCAAAAAGTAAATGTCGTCCCCCCTGCTCTCAGATGTTTTAACTTTCAGCGGTCAAGAAAATGTAAGCGACGGGTTGAAACAAGCGTTTAAATCGCTTAATTAGTCAGCCTGTGGCCAGTCAACCCCCGTACGAAAAAGCGATTTAAACGCTTGTTTCAACCCGTCGGTTAGATTCTCTTGAGCGCTAAAATGTAAAACATCTGAGAGCAGGGGGGGTTGACCTTTACTTTTTGGATACGATAGTGCGGAAAAGTGTAAGAATCATGCATAGTGGAAAATATTAGCTGGTGTCCCCCCCTACAGGCATGTAGTAATGAGGTTCCAAATGGGCCTAGCATGTTAGGTGGTACTGCCAGTGCCACGGTACTGACATTGCAATTGGAGTTGGACCCCGAGCACTGCATGGTAGGTGGCTGCTCACTGCTGGATGGATTAAATGCAGGGGACAAATTCCCCCAAGGGGACAATAAAGTCCAATCAAAATCAAATGGATGTACTTGTACAGTTCTCATATTGACAGGAGAGGGCAGTGTGCCTTCAGTATGTGCCTGTTGCAAAATTCCAGTAACTGCACTTGGACCTGTAGTCGTAGTAGTGTATATTTGAAAAGAAGTATAAACAATCAGGAGAAGAGATATTTTGTGTGTGTTGGGTTGTAAATAAAAAAATACAAGTAAATAATACAAACTAAAATGCTGTTGCGCAAATGTAGCAGTGAATGTGAACTTAGAGAATGTAATTATAATAACATTTTCATGCTGCAGTTTTTGTGATGGTGCTAGGATGTGACCATGAGAATGCTGTTCAGTGGCTTTCTGACCTTTTCTACATTGTCTTCACAAGCAACCACAACTATTTGTCCTCATTAGACACACTGGGGCTGTGTGGAGCATGATGCATGTGTGAGAGAAGGTTCAGGAGGGGGTATCACAGTCCACTGCGGAATAGGCTGTCCACTAATTACTCTGTGAATGCACCTCTGTCCGTGCGCGCGTTTATATGTTTTTGTGTGTGTTCGATGGAAGTCAAGTCTATTGATTATTTTAATCCGCCTATTTGTGAGTCTGTGATCCTCGTGGCTCTGCATTCGACAAGGGAATCGCTAATGGGCCTCAGTGCAGCCTGCCTTCAGCCATCTCCCCGTCCAATTAACTTTCAACTGGAATCTGCCAGGAAAGAGAGCAAGGGAGATGAGTGCAGGCACGGCACGGCACAGCTAGAGCCCACCACCGCCTCCTCTCGAAAGCAACAGATACACCAAAGCCTTTAAGTCCAGAATGCCATTAACTTGCAACTTTAATTAAACACTTCCCCCCTCCTTTACGCCAATGGTAGCATTCAAGATTCACTCAGTTTTACATGGAGATTATGTTTGTTTTCTCCAGGATTTGGGCACTATTAAAAGTAGAATCTTGAATATGGATGGCTCTCAGAAGTAATACGTGGGATGGATATGTTTATAGAATTGGAACAGCTTCAACAAGTTATACATTGACACATTATTACTGCATAAGTGTTAACTCATTGAGTGCCATTAACATGTTTCACGTGTTTTACCGCTATGGTGCAACTTATTAACGTGTTACACGTGTAAATTAACGTGTTTCACGTGTCTTTGAAAAAAATTGAAAAAAAAACTATAAAAAAAAAATATATATATATCGCTATCCGAAGATTTGCAGCTCCATCCACTCCTTGTTTAACTTATAACTGAAAAGGGCTGTATCTCGCTTCCTAAGCACTTTTTTTTTTACTTTGAAAAAACATTAATATCAAAATCGCACTGGCCAGAAATAGCCAGAAATAATTCGGGCCCTCAATGAGTTAATATAGTGAATTTGTTATTTTGCGTACAAAGACAGAGAAACGTATTGTTAAGCTATTTTACTTTTATATCATCACCTAACATTAATTATCTAGAATAATAATTAAAACTATCTAGAATTATTAAAAGCTTCCCTGCTCGTCTGTGCCAATAATATACAGTAGTGTTGAGTAGATATCCACTCTGTTTTACGTGCAGATGCTATCAGCATTTGGGGAGTGGATCGCAATGTCTGAATGTTGTCCTACTGTAGCTTGTTTAAAATTTAAAATATGAAATTACAGCAATTTATAGAAAAAGCAGTGTATAGAAACAAACTAAACATAAATAAATTAAACAAAATTAAGTTAAACATTTACAATTCTACTATTTTATATAGATCATAGCATACAGATGATAGTAAATGTTTTGTAGGACTATGGTAATCAGATCAAATAAGGTATTTGGGAGTAGTAATAAATCTAATGATGTTGCTTATTTTGTGAATTTGCACAGCAATTAAATTGATCAAATATCCTTTGAGTATAGTGCACAGTGATTGCCATATCATTTAGAATGTACTGGAAATATTATTTTATATTCAAGAATAATCATCCATAACTGGATGTTGATTAATATCACATAAGGTAGAGTATAAATTAAATTCTAGTAGATCGCTGTTATGTAAAAGAAAAGTTAACATTTACCATAAAATGCTCAGGACATTGTGTCCAGAAAACAATAATACCTACCTAGACAGTTGCTGTTCCAAATGTATGTGCGGTATATGTGGCCGTGCACAGCATGATACTTCTAAAAAAAAAAACTCTGGGAGAAATATTCCTCTGTCAGATGTCTTTTATGTCAGATAGATTCCCTACAGTTAATTTATTCATTTTCTTGTTGCCTGCAGTGTGTAACAAGACTCACCCTTTAAATTATTGTTAATTAGTTATAAGCCTGTTAAACACTGAACTACCTATTCATTTTTGCACAATTGATCACCATTGTAAATGAGCACACTGTATGTATAGTGTATTTTTGGGCACTTGGGGTATATTATTGGCTCACATCAATAGATTCATGTTTGCTTCTTGCCTGGGCAGTGCCTTAAGACGCATTGGAAATCCATATTGGAGCGGTCGGTGGCTCCGTGTCCTCCATTGTTGCTTCGATCCCTGCCTGTTATATTCATGCACCCAGCCTTTCCATTTTATTTTATTTTGTTTTATGTATTTGTGTGTGTGTGTGTGTGTGTGTGTGTGTGTGTGTGTGTGTCAGGTGAGGACGGGGCAGACCCTCAGATGGGTCTGTACATTTACAGTATATACTGACCTCCCTTGACCCCCCCCCCCAGAAAAAAACACGTAAGAACAGCTAATGACGCAGTGTTGATATATATATTTTTAATAGCAATTCTCTATTCAACCTATAGCATTTCAGTTATCCCATCTCAAGATTACAGTTTTTATACACAAGATGTCACTTTGAAAGAAAAGGGGTCCTCGAAAATAATGCACTAAGTTGGTATGGTGGCATAATAATCATGTCTGTAATTTACTGTACAACATTTAAATGTCAGTAAAACACTGCAACTGTCGTTTCTATGCAGCACATAATCTCATACATTATCTACATAACATTACTGTCCAGGTCCACTCACTCATGCACACACTCTCTCACATTCATACACTTATGCCTGATTTATACTTAGCCATACGACGGTGTCCCGCGCTGAAAATAGCAGAACTACAAGCTCAGAACGCATCGCACCGCAACACGTTCTGAGCTTGTAGAGTGGCTATTTTTGCCGTGGGACGGTATCAATTACACACTCATTGGCACACATGAAACGTCAATAAAGCACTTGGTCATGACAACTGGCTTCATCACGCAGACAACTCGGTTAACATCCATAAAATGTGTCGTTGCATTGTATTGTTTTGTGTTTTTAACTTGCTGTGTGATATCCCTTGGAATAGGAAAGGTTGGTCAACTGTTCATGTTTATCCACAGGGCCTTATTTTTGTAAGCAGCTATCTGTTAGCAGAGTGATGCACAACTGGTATTTTAGGCTATTTAGATTCAGGGATTTCCATTCAAAACAGTAGGGGAATCATGATACTGATACAGTGGAGTTGAAAGATGGACAGGTCATGTGGTCAGAAGCCACAAAATGTGTTAATTTAAGTCTGAATTAAATTAACACGCGTCTTTCAGTTTAGCGATGAGTAACAGGAGTTAAACGGGGTGATAACTTTGAAAATAATTAAGCCAAAAAAAATCAATTAAGATAGAAGGCCTAATCGTTGCGATAGAGTGTTTGTTCAGTAACTGGGGTCTCCTCATCCTTCCAGCTCTTTAGTAAAAATACATTTTCAGGTCAGGATACCCCACTAAGATTTTGCTTTTATAAGCTTCAATTGTATTGTGTTCCAGTTCCAATTTTATCTCCAGATTTGTTGTTTAATCCCTTCCAATTTCTCCCTCCCGAGTTCTCTCTCCTGATTGAATAAAACTGGTTGCTGACCTGAAAATGTATTTTCTGTTTACTAAAGAGCTGGAGAGACGGAGAGACTCATGTTACTGAATAGCAATAGGAATATAGAGTTATTGAACACTTATTTTATATAGATAATAAATAAAATATCACTCACACCCCTTTATGGTAAATGTTTATAGATGCCATACCTTTGCCATTGGCTCAGTCAGTAGTACTGACTAAAACCATCCTCAACGCCAGCTTTGCATCAAATAATGGACAGCGTGATAGAGTTAAGTTATACTGTAGTTTTCACAATGTCAGTCAAAAATGGCACATATTAGAATATTTTATTTCAGAGCCGTGACGTGCATCATAATGTGCACCTGTACTGTACTGTACTGTACTGCACTGTACATAATCTGAAACAGATATTTGAAAATTATATTTACACTCACGAGGGGGTCAATAAATGCACTTGATTTGATGATTGGCTCAATAACACACAATTCCACCTAACTCCAAGACGTTCACTCCACACCTTTTTTGTCTGTTAAATGTGTGTACAGTTTTTGCGTGTGTGATGTGTGTGTGTATGTGTGCATTTATGTACGTATGTGTGTGTGTGTACGCTTGTTTGCATATACATATGCTTGCTTTCCTTTGTGTCTGTAGGTGTACATCATGCATACACTGTGAAATCCTGAGTGTTACTTTACACTCTCGGTGTTAAATGAACACTCAGGATTCGGCTGTGTTTGTTCATTTTGCTGCTTTCCCAAACCACTCCTTACTCCTCTCGGCTCGATGCCTTTCAGTCCGGGTAGATGAGGAATCCAGAGAAGGTGCTGTACTTGTTGGTGTTTCCTCCGTGGACCTTCCCTCCGTCCAGCTGCACACACACCTCGTCACCCACGTCCAAATGCAGGATGACACTGTTGGAAGCGTAGTCGTAATTCTGGTCAGCATCTTGAGCAATGGCGCTGGCTCTTACCTGTCGCACACAGGGGACACACAGAGAGACAATTAGAACGTGGACGGACATGAGCAAACACTTGTGAATGTCACACTGCCACTCACAGTCCCCATAACAAACAGCCCTGTCCTCTGTTCTTCTTGAAATCCAACCCTTCCTACAACTTTATTTCCTATTGCCTGATCTATACATAGTTGCGCACCGAAAATAGCAGATTGACAAATTCACAATGTCTCGCAGTGCAACGCGTTGTGAACTTATAGATTTGCTATTTCCGGTGCACGACACCCACACACAACTAAGTAACTCAGACCACATCGCTCCGTCTCCATGTAATCTTTAATTTCTCAGCCTCGGTCATCAGCAGCCTGTGACATCACTACCTGAACAGGTTTGCATGTGAGATAAACATTGTTGGGGCAGTGACATTTGACCCCTGGCCAGACTGAGAACACAACCCTAGCATCTCGTATTGATCAGGCGAAGCAGCTCTGCTGTGGGCGAGGACTCAGAGCCCAGGACTGAGTTAGATTTGATTGGGTTGCAGAGATAAGCAGGCTCACAGGGGACAACAGGTTGTCTACAGGGAAGCTGTAGCGAACGCTAGAAACAGCAACAGCATCTTGTTGTGTGGCTATTGACCTGTTGCTTATGATCCTCGGCCAACTCAATATGCATGATATTGAGTAGCTGTGCTGGAGTCAGACGGTTTTGCATTTGCATGCTGTTTGCGAGGCCGGTGTTATTGACCCAGTGGCAGTGGATCTTTACTTGTTTGTTAACACATTTAATTGGGTTTACTCATGTAGACATTTAAGCACACGTGCACATATGGAGGATTTGTCCGCTTACTGTTTTACAGGATTTAAGTCTAGCAAGATATAAGCCAAGGCTACAGAGATGCCTCTTTTAATGATTTCAGAGGTGTAACCTTCTCCAAATGTATGAGCATGATTTAATTAGATACTATATGTAGAGCTTATAGAAAATGAATAGTTGTGCAGCACGGAAAAATACTTTTAAACAAAAATGTAAATTAACTGAATGACTAGATTTATGTTACCGAACAACCTGCTTTCATTACCGTGCTAAAATTGCCATGCAGTTTGTCCAGTAAATGCAAAATAAGGTGTCATTATACATTAGGCTGCATGGTTAACAGCCAAAATAAGGATGCATCAATAATCCTGATATACAAACACCTATTATCAGACATATGTCAACCATCAGTGGCCTTGTGTCTGGTTTTAGTGTCCATCCATGCTGGGAGCACTCAATCTCTGTCAGTGACTAGACAAGCCACGCACATCTCCATGACACCCGGAGAATATGATCTGCAACTCAACTACTGTCATGTCACTCCAATCACTCTGGGGTGCTCTCTCTCCCGGGTGAGCTCTGTCCAATTGAAAAACAGTCAATTATAGAGCAACAGTGTCTGAAATACTGTGACTTTTCCCTCTTTAAAGAAAAGCTTATTTTCCTTCCCACTTTCTCCCTCGTTCCACACAGTATACAGGACAAGTACATGTATTGTTCACCATCGGCATTGGAGTTGTTTTCCCTTGCCGGGTCAGTATCTGTAGGTCTGTTTAAATGAGATGCAGGTCACGGATGCTGCATCCGACACAAAGCGTGTCGGCGGCCAGCGGTTAAGCGTGTCCCTGTCCACTCTAAACCAGATTGATTAAGGGAGCGGGGTGGTCTATCTCCTGGGGCTTCGCAGCCCAGCTACCACATGGTAAAACTGACCACAGCTATAGCTCCACTACAATGAATCTAATGAAACAACTCTGTTTCATTAGAGCTCAGGTTCTGGAGAGCATAAGCACTATATCTTTCTGTGGTTAATAGCTTCATATACTGTATAAACAAAACAACTGAATCAATTATTTGCTCCCTCAAGCTTAAAATTGTGCACTTGTGTAATCCGATCCGATTTTCTCAGGTCCTCATAAGACCCTCTCTCAAATAACAACACCAATCCATTGTCATCTGTAAAGGTTATATTGTCGTTTTCCTTGACATCTTGTGGCAACAGCCAATATCACATTTGCATCTCTGGCTGCTTCTGACACTGATGTGGATGTTGTGACTTATATTGACACTGGGCATATGTCATCCTGCTCAACTGCTCATTATGGTGGCCAAACAGACAAACTTTGCATCTCAGGCCACTATCGGATTTGTCAATAATAGGCTACAACGAATATCCTGTGCACGAGAATGTTACGCACACCAAAGTCCTTATAGTGGTGCCGGCCCGCGGCAGAATAATCTAAATAGTAGTCTTCAAGAGGCAAGAAGGAGACCGTACACACTGGTAGCGGTAGCAGTATTTTATTTTAGGACGCAGAGTAAAAAGAAACCAATGTTTCGGCAGGTAAATGCCTTCTTCAGGGTACAGCGAATATCCACCATGTCAATACAGTCATATTCTTTGGTCAATCTATGATGATCGGTGCTTCAGCTGATGTACTTTAGTATAGTGTAGCTCTCATTCTGTATGTGTGAAAGGGATGATGCAAGTCATCAATTGAGGCAGACAAAGAAGCGCAAGAGAGCCATCCTGTATTCAAATTGGCTTAAGGGATGACTGGCTGGCCGGCCGGACGGCCGGTGGAACTCTGATAACCTTTTCTTTTACCGGAATATTACATACATGAGAAACATTACATTCTTTGAGAGAAAAGGGCTCACATTTCTTCAAGTTCAAACAAAGCCTAGATGCTTCAGAAAAGGATTCAATTAACTGAATAGCAATGGGCACTTGACTTGCATTTTTTAGGAACAATGTAGTGTCATCAGCAAGTTGACTAAATATGATCTCTCTGTCTGCAATAGATAGTCCTTTTAACATACTGTTTTTGATATGGTTATTAAGAAGTTGTGTGCAAAGAATGAACAGATATGCGGCGGCGGGGCACCCCTGCCTAATTCCGCGTTTTAAATCGAATCTTGGTGATGTACCACTTTTCAGTCTAATGGAGCTATTACCATTGACATAAAATATGAAAGCTGCAAGAACTGTCTTTTTGTGTTCACTCTTTAAAGAGGTGGTGCCATGGTTTTGCACTTTTTCTGTTTTTCATGTGTCTATGAGGTTGATAGAACTTCATTAAGCCCCCTGGTGGTGTTTTTTTCTTCTCTGACTATTTTGAGTTTCTACCTGGAGGCTGAAACCTTGAGGGTCAAACGTGCCAATAGAGAAACAGCGCTTTAGTGACATAGTAAAAACATACCCTCCCCCTCATTATCATAACACAACAGGTGTGGGCATGAGGAGGAGGAGGGACTAGGACAGGTGGGTGGTGCTAAGGTGGTGGAGGAGGTGCTAAGGTGAGAACCAGGTATACTTAATGAACTGGAGGCGTGTCCACATAAAAACATAATTTTAACAATTTCTGTACACTTTTTTGAAAAAAAAATTCCTCCTAGTATAACCATTATGCCTGATGATTATGTTTTGGGGGGGGGGGGAATCACTGAAAATCACGGCACCCCGTCTTTAATGTTTTCTGTTAGTAAATCCCCCTGGCTCTGATGATGTTATATAGATGTATTGATAACTTCTTTGTTTGTGCTTGTTTGTATTGTATTGTATTGTATTTCATAAGATTATAAATAAAGATAAAAAAAAAAAAAAATCATGTTACGCTCATGTCACCATGACTCAGCCATAACCATATAAGGAACTCCCAATGCAGGTACGGCCAAATATGGAGCGTGTTGTCTAACCTCAATGTGTCGTCATGGCATCAGGCGCAAACAAATCACTCAGCTCCATAAATGGGCACAAAAGGGGGCATGCCCATATATGGGCATATGCTGATGACATCAGGGATCTCCATATATGGGCATAAAAGGGACAAGGTCTGATAGATACACAGATCTCCATATATGGGCATACGTAGCGGCCGTAGCGGCCCAAACCTCTAGTAGCCAAAAATAGCAGACCTACAAGCTCACAATGTATATGCAACGCATGGTGAGCTTGTACTGTAACTATATACCTCATATGAACCAGGCTGTACACTGTGGTGTTCCGACTGGGTGGTAAGGTTTTGAGCCGCTAGGCATGAGCCCCGGGGGCTTGCCTGAAGCAGACTTCTGTCTCTCCCCTGGCCCTTTCATTACACATGGCCTGTGTTGAACACACTTGGGAGTACGGTGGCTGGTTGTACAGGACAGAGGGATAGGGATGAGGGCAGGTGGGGGACAGCTACAGTATCATTTTCTATAGAACCAGAGACGGGGAGGTAAAGACGGACAAGGATAGAGACAAAGAGAGAGAGAGAGGGGGAAAAAAGGAAAAAAAAAACAAGGCCCAAAGAGGACGGAGGAGGATTGAAGAGAGGGGAAGGAGGAGGGCTAGAGTAACAGACTGATCAAGCGAGGCTATTTTGTGAGACCAGGGAGATGTGAGGGTATATGAAGTCTTGTTTTTATCCATGGTGCTGTGCTCCACTGGTAATAAAACTGACAGGATTCATTCGCTGTGATATACTGACCTCTTAGAGCGGAGACAATAGAAAAGTAGCTGTTAAACTTACCTAAGGGACCCCGGCACATGGCAGGCTTTGGGGGGAGCAGTGGAAATAGAATATTTATTGAATAGGGTTTCTCTTTCCTCTGGGGGAAGAGGGATTACATGGAGACAAGCTACTGTAGCATAGAAATGTCCCCCAGATTGTTATTGATATTTTATGTTATAGCCATTGGCCTATTTAGTACAAAAAACATCTCACTTAGTTGAATATAGTTGACTGATATAAATACAGAGTAATTCTTTCAAAGGCACTCTCTTTAAAGATGTCTTATCCTCTGTATAAGACCGTCAAGACTGTTTGCAAAGTCTTCATAGGAAGAAAGAATGCCTCCCTGCTGCTCCTTGCTTCAAAGGCAATTAAATTTCAGGTCAGGCATATCTGTGACTCTGAACTGAGGAAGTTAATGCAGGTACCGGTCATTACAACAAGCGATGACATTTTAACACTACTGTGTGGAATAGCTTGACCTTTAACTGATCTATTAAAAGAGCTTATGACAGGTGAAAAACCAAGGGAGAGATTACATCGGAGCTGTGGCAGTATAATGTCTATTTGTCTACTCTGTATATTGTATTCATAATACCAAATATATACACAGCGAAGCACTATGGGACCATAAATTAATAGATGAACAGGCCAACACAAGTTAATGAGGGGTAGGGAAAATGCTCTGTTGAAAAAAATAAGCATGACGTATTACCCCTCTGACATCTTATAAAGCATACCAACCGACATTAGCATAGTCTCACGCTCACTTAATAACCTTTGCAACCAAACAGGAATATTAAGTAGTATACACCTTTTATATCTCCAATGATAAATCAGTAATAGAACAATTATGCAGAGTATACATTAGCATCGGCAGAGCCAGCAACAGGAAGTGGCTCTACACATGTAAAATGGGCGTCGAAGAATCTATTAAACACAACATTAAAGTCATCCTGTTATTTGGAGACATCGTTTTAATCTGATTAAGCTGTCACAGATAAACTGACATCACATGCCTAGTTAGTCACATACTGTATAGTAGGCATATCTGATTCATAACAGTGGGATTAGCCCTGTACCATGGAAAGCCATGTAATCAACATGGGCTTATTAACACGATGACTTGTTTGTTGAGTAAGAATGCAGTGTAACTGTGTTAAATACACTTGTCATCACACAAGTGGAATTGTGCCGCTTGTACAGCCTTGTTACAACATGAAAGCACCTAAGGTACCGTGTAGACCCTTCAATCACAAATCCCTCCTGACTCTAATGCGTTGTCATTCCACAGCGATTTGTGAATGTTAGATTGAGGTGTGAGCGGATAGGCTCAAGCGAGCGGGGATTTAGTGAGATGTAATAGATCTACAGGAATCAAATGGAAGCCCTGTCACAGTCAGTACATCCGCCTCAGAGCTTGAAGCTGTCGCTTCACGCTACAGTCAGGTCACCTGTCACCATCTGGCGTGTTTCAGCCACACATCAACCATGCATAACCAAACGGCAAACCCAGGCAATATGGAATCATTAGCAGAAATACAGGTGGACTTGCATGGGAAATATTCTCTGGGGGAATCCTGTAGGATCGATCGTTGTGCTGTTTGTAAACTATGTCAATGTAACAGGGAATGGCTCAACGGATGCATAAACCCAACTTCTAGACCAGTGGTTCCCAAACTTTTTAGCTCAAGACCGAAAAGAGAAATTAGAAGTTTACCGGGGACCCAAACTATAGTCAAAATAGCAGATCTACAAGCTCACAACACGACGCGAAGCCGCTATGTTCGCTACTTCTTAAACTTTTTATTTGATTTATTTATGGAAATTATTAGATTTTTCCATTTAATTTATGATATGCTTTTGAAAAAAAATCGAATTGTTTTTAATTGATGAAAAGTTGGGATTATTTTGTTTAAACTTTTTTAAATCCTTTGTAATAATACATTTTTTTTTTTTTACGTAGGAAATGGAAAAAAGGACATAATTTACTCGCGACCCATAAAAATTGGTTTGCGACCCAAAGACGAGTCCCGACCCACAGTTTGGGAAACAGTGACAGACCTATTTTCTCATACTCCAGGCAGCCTTGATCACTTGTCAAGCTTGACATGCTGAGTGGGTGTCCATTGGTCATCGGGCCTGATCTCATCGCGGCCTTCACCAGCGGCCTCCCAGAAGCCTCGTCTACCAGCCTACTGTCTCTATACCGCCATTAAGTCATCTATCTTCCTCTCCTCCACACCCCTGATCTCACCGTCGTCTCACTTGTCTTCTTTTGCTCTCCCTTTCACTGTCATAGTGGATGTCTCTCAGCATGTCACTGTCATGTCCTGTCTCCCCTGTTAGACGCACACTCGCTGATATACTCAGTGAGTCGTGTAGACTGGGCCGCCTAATAGCTCCAATCGTATATATTAAAATTGCCTTGTGGGTCGACGTTGGGTTGATGATGGTGGGCATCACAAATGTAACATGCCCATATATGGGGACTAATCTGGCGCACAGACAGTTATATAAATCTTGCTGGTGTCACTGATAATGTCCCGCTCTGACATTGCTCTGTAATATCACAAGCTCACGGAAATTTCCATATAATGTGTCCATCCATGCTTTTCCATCCATGCCTATTCTGGCACGCTAAGTGAAACGATATCCCCATATATAGCCTGATGTCATCAATATGATGTCATAGTACTGACGTGATAGACTGGCATGGACTCCATATTTGGGCATACAAGGGACACAGACAGACAGATTCAGAAATCTCCATATACAGGTATTGTATGAAAAAGACAGGAGATATGCAATGTCTCAATGAAATACACTGACTAAAGATATTTGAGATGTACTGTACCCCTACTTACAGTGGTTTGGAAGAGTAACAACGTGAGATAGAGTGTTGAAAGTATTGCATAACTGGGTGGGGCATGCGTTCCCAACTTCCATCGTTCCAGACTTGCGTGCTCCCTGAGTAGGCCGATGCCCTTGTCTAGTGTTATAAATGGCCTTATCTGTATAGGTACACCACCCAAAGCACACGCATGGCAGTAGCACATTTGGGACTGGGTTTTCTACTGCTATTATTTTTAGGAACCATTCCTATGGGCAGCCAATGTTTGATGAAGCATAAGGCATCTACGGCAATGGACAAAAATGCAGTGTTATTCTACAGTCAGGAGTCCAAACTGTCAGACACGTTTAGCAAACACCAACCACTGACAGACACTCATATGGCCTCGGGCAGCACACTCTCCTGCCTTAGGGCTCCAGCATATGACCAGGCACTCTGTAGCATTTGATTTACAGCATATTTCCACCTAAAATAAAACTAGTGGCTCTCCTTGAGTAGAGTCCTGTTAGGTGAGAACTCTTGATTAACAGAATTGTTTAAGAAGCCCTCCTGATGGGCATAATATGGACCTGGGTGAGGTTAAATAATTGAGTTGAGTGAAAAGATAATTAATGGAGAATCAATGAACAAGCTGGGGAGGGGTTGAAAAAGAGGGCATAGCTGGTGTTCAGGGGATCCAATCTAAGATTTATAAATGATTTAACAGGTTTGAATGACTTGAATGACAATATAGGACATTACACAGGCTGCCTTAAACACAGTCGCCATTGTAATCTTGCGTGTATGTAGTCAAATAAAGGCTGACGATAGACCACAAACTGATTTTTAACTAATTGAAGGAGATAAAATGTAGATGTATTATGGTAAATAATGCTTTATGTAATGCACCTGTTGTTATGTGGTACAACTATAGACCTACTGTAGACTTACAGCCACATGGTTTATTGATCCCCACAGAGATCAATACACCATAAAGGTGTCTGTCTGTCTGTCTGTCTGTCTGTCTGTCTGTCTGTCTGTCTGTCTGTCTGTCTGTCTGTCTGTCTGTCTGTCTGTCTGTCTGTCTGTCTGTCTGTCTGTCTGTGTTCACAGGTCTGCATTGAGTGCATGTGTTTGCAACTCAAGTCCTTCATGAATGAAGAAAGTGGGAAAATGTTTCTTGAGTTTTGAGTCCAACGTTGAAATCCCTGTGATTTATCCCCCAACACCTCCCCCATCAGCCCCTCTGTCTTTAATTAGTGTCTGGGGAGTGAGAGAGTGGATGAGTGCACTGTCAATTTTACATTCATTATTTATTTAGCTGAGGTGTAAACGAACTGGTCCGCACACTGACAGACATTTCTCCTGTGCTCTTTTGCAGTTCTGTTTAGGTGATAATCAAGTTCTGTGTATGATACTTACTAATTAGACTGTTCCTTTTGGCAGCGATGCTTCCTGCCACTTGTCATTTTGCTACTGTACGGCACATGTGGGAATGCAAATATTTGCACACTGCGCAATCCTGGGTGTCGATTTAAACCTGAGAGTGTAAAAATGGACCTGGAAGGGTCCATTCTAACACTCTCAGGGTTAGATTGACACTTTCAAAGTGTAGTGCATGAATTTCCCCCTAATGAGGAGGGAGATTGCTACTTCATTCTCCGGCTGGCATGTTGCTGCGCACGCTATGTGCTGTGAATCTGAAGTGCTCAATGTTACAGAGGTGAATGTCAGTCAATGGCATTGAGGGGGTGGTCAACACACTGAAAAAAATATATCTGGGCACTTCCGTTTGTCTGCATACACACTGCATGTGCTCTCTCCCACACACACACACACACACACACACACACACACACACACACACACACACACACACACACACACACACACACACACACACACACACACACACACACACACACACACACACACACACACTGACCTGTCCGTTCTTCTTCAGGTCAGCCCACATACTGGTCCCGTCACCGCCCCTCATCAGAACGTGGTAGGTGAAGTAATAGATGCCAGGCAGAGGGCAGGTGAACTTGCCAGTGCTTGGCTCATAGTAGTTACCGACATTGGTGACTACATCGTCAAACTTCAGCACTTCACTGCCCTCGTGCTGCTTACGTAAACCTGCATAGAAGGCAATCTTAGGGGTGTAGAGGGAGGGAGCATAGCCACCGGGCCCAGGGCCTGAAGGACCCTGTGGCCCTGGCTTGCCCGGCTCTCCAGGGGCTCCACGTGCTCCCTGTGGCCCAGGGATCCCCGGGGGTCCTCGGAGCCCAGGCTTCATCTTCCGCCCAGAGTAATCCTGGGGAGGTGGAGACACGGCTGTCAGCTCCTGGCCAGTTTGAGAGGTGGTGTAGGGGTCACACACCATCCTGCAGCTGCCCAGCATTTCATAACGGGTCGCCGCACCCCCAGCGCTGCCCCCTTTGGTGGTGTGAACCAGCAAGGGGATGGCCACCAACAGCACGAGAACCATGGCCACGCCTACCGCGGCTCCGATGACGCGTTTCCTGCGGCTGAGCCGCGAGGCAGCCAGCGTCAGGAAGTCCTCTTCCCCTTTGGCTGGAATAGTGCCGGCCAGGATGGAGCCCCTCAGTGAAACACTGTGGAATGAAAAAGGTGGAGAAAGGCGTGGAGAGAGTACTGTGGAGGGCGTGTCACAGGGCCAGTGTCAGAACAGCACTAGGGATGAGGTTCTCAGGATCCCAACGTGAGAGTAAGTTAGGAAAGAAAACACAAGACGGCAGACAGCCAGAGCCGATGGTGGGATGACGCAACTAGTTATAGGGTCAAAAGAGGGAAGGTGACCAAATCT
>NC_137614.1:13772227-13884727 GCF_963280865.1 Gymnoscopelus braueri
CCCTAGAGTTAACAGTAACAGGCTGCGAGCTATCAGACCTCCATCCTTTGCAATGGTGATCGCTCCGGCGTAAATCAATTTAGAGGTCATTAGGGATATGAAGAGGTGATTTGGGACCAGTGCTAAACCAGGGAAGCTGCCGGCACTGAACGGTTCAGATTAATAGGAACAGATGTTGGAGAGGAGCATTGATACACAAAGAATGGAGTGACCGTATACAGTATACGGTGATGTTTGTACAAGTAATGTTTGATGATGATGAGATGTTTGAGGAAGGCTTTGTGCCACAGAAATAGGGGTTATGTCAGACAGAATATATACAGCAGATGAATTTCCCTGCCTCATAATTCAAATTTGTTTGTATGTTAAATAATCCGTATGTCATGTTTTCCGTGTGTTCTCCGATATGAAATACAATATTTTCTCCATGACTTTACCCTGCATATGTGTGTGTTTATTGTATACAGTGAATGTAGTGTGTGTGTGTGTGTGTGTGTGTGTGTGTGTGTGTGTGTGTGTGTGTGTGTGTGTGTGTGTGTGTGTGTGTGTGTGTGTGTGTGTGTGTGTGTGTGTGTGTGTGTGTGTGTGTGTGTGTGTGTGTGTGCGCGCGTGTGCGTGCGTGCGTGTGTGTGTGGTGTGTGTGTGTGTGTGTGTGAGACGTGTGTGTGTGTGTGTGTGTGTGTGTGTGTGTGTGTGTGTGTGTGTGTGTGTGTGTGTGTGTGTGTGTGTGTGTGTGTGTGTGTGTGTGTGTGTGTGTGTGTGTGTGTGTGTGTGTGTGTGTGTGTGTGTGTGTGCGCGCGTGTGCGTGTGTGGACATGTCTACATCCTGGTGCCTTGCTGTTTCATTAGGTTCTGATTATGGGTGCTGATGCAGAGTGACAGTGTGCAGATTGAGTTGCACAGCCACTCTAATTCTCTCTATTAATAACAGTCCTCCACACTGCCGTCCCGGACCACATTTATTAATCACAATTTGTCATCTGTCCAATGCTCCACCCTCTCCCTCACTCGGTTTCCCTCACCCACCCTCTCTCTCACTCACTCGCTCTCTTCTCCTCCTGCTCTTCCTGCTCCTCCCTCTTCACCCATTCCAGTTATCCTCTGTCCTAGCCCCCCCCCCCCCACCACCACCCGCCCTCACCCGTGGCTCAGAGAGATGGTCTGGCATACTGAGAGATGTTCTCACTTGTCTCCCTCCCTTGCTCCCACTCTCTCCTGCATCCTCACTTAAGTCCACCCCAATTTTCTTGGAGGAAGTCTGTGATTGTATAGTCTCGCGTAGCCAGACGATCAGAGATCTACGCCCACTGATACGTCTGGTGACATGACATCTACGTAAATTCAATGAATGGGCTTTAATCTGGGTGGAATTCAGAAAAATGCTGTACCACAAAATCAATGCAAGGACTTAGGGGCAGTCCTTCATATTGGAACGGTATCGGGATAGGTTTTCAAAGCAGTGGGTGGTAGGTTTGTTATCGCTGGTTTTCACCACGGTCTAAGCCCATTCAACGACTATAGATTTCCCCAGACGGCAGAGATCTCTGATTGTCTGACTAAGCGAGACTAGTGATTTGTACAAAAGCCCGCTGATAATTGGTCAAGTTGAATACTTGGGATTTGTGTTGATTGTTTTGGGAGCAAATCTGTTCCAGATTGTAATTAAAGCAAGACCTTGATTTGTAGCAACAGATCAGTGTGGAGGCTGTATGGCATATATAGTATGGCAGTAATGTAAAGCTGATCAATATTGGAATTTGACCGTGATAACATGTCCCAGCCTACAGGAACATATTGATTTTTTTGTCCTATATAGGCTACATGACCAACCAATCTGGGATGTTTTTTATTTATTTTAATTTTAAAATGTTCTTCAAATGAAAGAGTGACATTTAATCAATATTTATATCAGTATGTGCACATTGTATCCTTGAGTTATTGGTGAGAAAAAATATTCCCAATACAGAAATCACATTTCTGCTCATGCCCAAGTCAAATGGCCCTTGACCCTACTCAGCAGAATGATTTATGAGTCAGCCAGTCCCCCATGTCCTGTTCTGACACTCCAGTTTTCAAGCTGCATTTATGCTTATTAAATTGACAATTCTCAGTTTCCTCATTTACCCATAACTTCATATCCGTCAAATAACTCTATGCATGACAGCATGAGTTGTAGAATTTCATTTTGATTGAGACTTCGACTGTGCTGAGTGGGGATACATTCTTATTTTAAGCATTGTTTACCATAGATAGATGCCAACAAACAGCCCACAGCAGCCGACTGCTAAATGCAAGAAGCAGTGCTGCCAATCCAGGGTGGTGAGAGAGCCTGCATGTGTGACAGCAGCATGCCTCTAATTACACTACCTTCACCCATTCTGACACACCACCACCACACCCCTCAGCCCAGCCCGGGTCCTTCCTCTGTTTTCCTTAAGCAGTGCCAGTGTTTGGGGGGAAACAGAGCCGATTTTCATGTGCAAATGTCAATCAGTCAGCTCCCAGCAATCACAGGCCCGTCTTCTCCCGAGATCGCAGTTTTGAGACACAGCCTGAATAATTTAGCAGCTCCGTGCCACCGGGCTTTGGGGTCGCAACCTTCTAAAGTGATGACAGAAAAGCGCTAGCTGATTCCCCCTCCCATCCACTCCCTTTACCACTTATTTACCATTCCCCCATTCCCAGGCAGACAAAGCAGTGCCAGTGAGGCCTCCCGGGAAGCAAAAATCATCCACACTGTATAAACTGTGTCATACAGCAGAGCACAACCAAACAATGGCATTTTCAAAATGTCCCCGACTTGAAGGCAAGCCCCGGCCCTTTGACACATTGCAGCCAAACACTGTCCATGTACTGTAAACCTACGATCACTCGAACCTACACTTATTATGATGCTGGGACACTGAAGCCCATGTTTGTCATGGTGAACACACTTGATGCTTCCCTTTTTTTACTTTTAATGGCCAGAAAATGAACATTTAGACAGAAAGAAAAAGAGTTTGGATGAGAACTTGTAAGCCATGCATGTTTGACATTATTGTTAGCCAGTGACATGGTGTAAAAAGTACATCATTGTTTTCAAGGTTGCATATATTTAATGCCCCATTTTTCTTACAGAACATAATCTTAAAGATTATGAAAAGAAAAAGGAAAGCCCCCTCGTTAATGTAAAAAATGGTTGAAGGTGGTGTAAGTAATATGTTTTGTGGATTTTTCCCCCTCAGACCCCTGTTACTGAGCAAACACTCCATACCATAAATGGAGTGTGTGTTCGTTAACAGGGGTCTTCCCATCTCTTCAGTTTTTGTAAACAGGTCTGTATACCAATTTTATGCAATCAATAAAAGAGAACCCCACAAAGATCAACTTCAATTTTATTTCAGTTCCAATTTTGTCTGCTCATTTTTGGTTTTGTTTCATCCCTTCCAATTTCACTTTATCCTGCATCCTGTATGAGTTCTCTCTCCGAGTGGATAAAATTCGTCTCCTGACCTGAAAATGTATTTTCTGTTTACTTAACAGGTGGAGAGACAGGGAGACCCATGTTACTGAACAAACAATTTAAAGAACGTAATACGAAAAAAAAACTATACCCCCTTTAACCATAACCAGCGTGTATAGGAATACAGCTAACTTAGCAGTGGATAAAGTGTCCAAGTCCTCCATTTTGGGGCGTGAGACATTATGCTGATGTTCCAGGTATGACAAGGGGAGAGTGCGCAGACGTAAAGGACAGAGTGAAAGAAATTGATCCGTCCTTCTGTACAGACACACTACGTTTCTATCACTCAGGGGGAGACAGAGTGCGTGGTCTGACAAGAGCGGTCATCACTTCTATGTAGCCGCACTTTGACAGCAACATGACAGGAATGAATGGACTGTCCAACTATTCCAACCACGGCACATTCTCAAAGAGAAATGATACATTTATCCACCCCATAACTTCTCCAAGTCGTAGTCTTATCAGCCCCCATTTTTAATAAATCCTCCAATTGTAGTGTTCATACAGTTGGGATGATCTATTTGCATTTCCAGTGCATCACTCCAGATATACCGTATACTGGAACCCAGCACTTGGACAAAAGCCATCTCTCCTACGCGTTTTCATTAACATAGCAGTTAACATTGCAGTATAATGTTATCTATTGTAGTATACTTCCTCCATAGTAAGCAGTGAGCTTTGTGTGTTCTCTATAGTTGTACAGTGCTGTACCTGGACAGTATGTTCTGCAGCATCCTGCGTTTTCCTGTACTTTGTCTTGTGTCAGTTATGTTGTTTCTTCTTTTTTTTTTCCTTTTCTTTTTTTGTATGGTTGTCACAGCACCAGATGCCAGAGAAAATATGAATCTCATACTTGGCAATAGAAAAGGGCTGTGATTAACATTTTTTTCTGCCTCTCTGGCAGTATGATCCCTTACACTCACATTTCATAGCCGGATTCATGTAATCTAGCATTTGGCACATTCAGCGATACTTCCATAGACACCCAAGAGCAAGACGACACCCAATAGACACCCATAGACGCCCAATACGTTTCTATTGACAAACCGGTCTCTCTCACTCGCTCAGCTTACAAGCTTCAGCATGGTCAGAAGAAAACAGCGGCGAACTGTGCATCAGGGATGCAGCGGGACGTTCCCATGGAGATATCAATAGTGTTGGCTCATTAATGCCGTCCGTTAGATGCGGGATCACTAAGAAACAGTGGGAGGAATGGACAGCATGTCCCTGTGCTTCGCTCCAACCTCCAATGTGCTGCCGTGGTCGAGTCAAACTCGGTGGAAAAGCGTGTGGCAGGTGTCAATGGACAGCGGTTTGACCTCGTTTCATGGGAATGTGTTACAAGGGCAGGGACGGGATGGGAGGACATGAGGGATTTCTGTGAATTATTGAGAGTGATCATTTGGTGACTTATGGCTAGTGGCTGTCAGGGACTTAAAGATAAATTGTGCTGGGCAAGAATTACACTTTCTCCTTATCCCACTGTCTATTTATCTACCTCTCCCTGCCTGACCACCCCTCTACCACTTCATCCATACCTCTCTCTCTCTCTCTCTCTCTCTCTCTCTCTCTCTCTCTCTCTCTCTCTCTCTCTCTCTCTCTCTCTCCCCTTTCCTCCTTCCCCCATCATAGCTGTACGTTCTCAGGATGATTTTTTGCGGTGGTTATGTCCTCAGATGTCCTACAGTAAAAGCAACATGTGGTGATGGTGGAGACTGTGTATTTTTTTTGGTTTATCCTCTATCTCAGACAGCATGTTGATGAAACGATGAAAGCCTTCACCTTGGTCAGGGTGTTGGTGAGATGGTTGAAGCCTCCATCTCGGTCAGGGTGTTGGTGAGATGGTGGAAGGGTAGTGGAGGATGCCCACATCAGCTCTGCTAATAATCAAACTTGTCCAAGTTCCTATTTGAAAGAGACCTCTGACCTCTGAACGGGTGTGATAATGCCCCGCTGCTGGGAAGTTTAGAATGAAGTCAGGGCTCCTTTATTGTGTGTTTTATCCTTTTGAATCAAACAACACTACTTTAGCTGTGTTTTGTATCTTATTATTAGATTTTTTTTATCATAAAGGTATCAGGAGAGCCATTTCCATATTTCTAATTGACATTCCCTGTTGCATAATGTTTCTAACTGACTGATCAGGTATCAGAGATGGAGTTCTTTGAGTAAATGCAGCCTGAATAATTCATCCAGGGCTGTCAGAGAGGGAGAGAGAGGGGCGGTATTTTAGAAATCGTCTCGCTAGGCCCCTGACCATGAATAATTGATCTGATCTGATTAAAGTTTGCCGTGATTACCCCTCACCTCCCTGACTGATAAAACGCCACACCTGTGTTTGCTGTCTCTTTATTTATTCTCCTCTTTCTTGCTCTCAGTCTCCTCTCAATAAAGCACTTTTCAATTAAGTCATGTGTGATTGCACTGTATGCGGCATGGCACGTGATGTTACATACCGTACAGTACCTGTGTTGTCTTTCTCTCATTTGGTCAATAGTTGAATTTCTTCTGCTTCTGGTGGCATTCGTCTTAAATCAGATTTTATTGCATGGGTATTCACAGGTGTGTAGTTGCCAAATTCAGTTCATTAAGCAGCGCGTTTGCATTCAGAGCACAATATTGAGCTGCTTTTCCCTGTGCCACTGACAAAAACAATGAATCTATTCGCTTGTTAGAATCCTAGCCATTGTTCCTTGATTAGCCTGCGTTGAAATGTTAAAAAAACACATCTCTTCTCTCCTCAGGATGGATCCTCAGGGGGCCATAGATCAAATCTGATGTTCAGATAAAAAAGAGGCTGTAATTGTAACAGGCTATACTGTGTAAAAGACCGTAACAGTTAAAGACACTCAGTTCCCACGAAGAGATATCATGATACAGCTCTGTAACTCTGATGGTATATCAGATGTCATATGTGCGCATGCACGCATGCACGCACTCGCGCGCAGCGCGCGCGCGCACGCACGCACGCACGCACGCACACACACACACACACACACACACATACACACACACACACACACACACACACACACACACATACGCGCGGTGGGTCCATTCTGCAGCAGGGTATCACTTCACTCTGCTCTTAACCTTCAAAGCCAACTAAGGATGGCACTTTGATCTGTCTTCCGGAGCCAAGGAAAGAAATGCATGACAGAGAGCGAGTTGAAGAGGGAGAGCAAGGGAGTGTGGGAGAGTGACAGCTAATGACAGTGGCTACAAGCTGTGACCTTTAGCGCAATCACACAAGCATGACGAGCGACGCTCAAGGTGACAGAGAAATGTGCTACTTTAGGAGAGGATGGCAGAGTTGTGTGTGTCTCTGTTTTAGCAGTAACGATGAATTTCCACTCAAAAAGAAAAAGTATATCTCTAAATCAAATGGGTGGATTGACGTGAAACTTCATTCATGCTCCCCAGAGGAGGAACCCTAACCATTAGAGTCTGATAGGCAGGTTGTAGGAAGAGACCTATAGCTCTGGTCCAACGCTATATGGACCAGAGCTATTAGAGACCTAAGGAGCTGCATGGTCTCCAGGGGATTCTAGCAGGGCTTTTAGACTCTCTTGTTAAGGTATGTGTGGGGCGCAAGACATCAGGCCATGGGAATATATATGGCAAGCACATCTACACTACAAGACTAAGAATCCAAAAGCCCTGCTAACAATCCCTATACTCCATGCTGCAACTTACGCTAAACTGGAAATTTCCCGAAGGTTGGCGCTAGAGGAAAATCCACAGGGTTTTGATTGATTGAATATTTTATTAGACAGAAATGTAAAAACAGCACGAGTACAGTCAAACACTTTGTCTAAAATGATAACACCAAAAAAGTCCTTGCGGTCTTGTTTCCATTGGGGTCCTAGGTATTCAATTCATCAACATATAATCAAAATCAGTAGGACAGGAAGCTGCCTATTAGATTATGATATATGATGTGTGAAAGGTTACTATTTCGGCCTGAGGGCGGCACTACTAGAGGACACATTATGAGGTCACTCAAATTATTAGGGTTCATCTTCCAGGGAGCATGAATGCTCAGAAATTTCAATTCACTTTTGAAATGATTTGTGTGCGTGGAAGGTTTGGCTTAAAGTAGTAGTTCAGCTTTCCTGAGCCAATCATTTAGGACCGGGTCATAGGTCAGCAGGAGACTCTTTGAGTAAGAGACTCCGCCGGTCATCAAATTATTGGCATAAAATCTCCATGAATTCAAGGCTTCATGGGGTGTGTAATTGATAGAAAATAAGTACATTTTTGGGTGAACTACTCCTTTAAGTGTGGTGCTAGGGGAAAAGTCGTGGGGTCACAAAAATCTGCAGAGTTCTTCCTTGATGAGTGCATTATGTTTCATGACATTTTGAGATATTGTGTGTGCAAATGCAAATGTTGGCCTAAGGGAGACACTAAAGCAAAAGCCAGTGGATCATCCAAATTAGAAGGGCATCATCTGGGGAGCCTGAATGAGCACAGCAAATTCCATGGAAATCTGGCATTACTATTTGAGATATGTTGAAAATGGAAATTGTGGCCTAAGGATGGTGCTAGAGGACAGGCCACCGGGACACCTAATGGACCCTTTGTCAGCCTTCTTATTGATCCCTGACTGACAAGCCAGCAGGCTCCTTCCGCCTTGCTCCACCCTGGTTCCAGGGTGATTGTTTATGCTGAGTTTGGGGGGGGCAGACATACATCATGCCCAGTCACTAATACTGCATCTCTCTTGTGTAGATCCACCCATTCTTACCTGATCTCACTCTTTTCTAATCAATGGCCTACTCACGTATCCCACCCTTTCCTTTGTTCTGACTGGCAGCAACATAAACCACATGTGAGGTCCCTCTGTCCCTGTGATTCAGATACACCTACTGGTTGTGCATGATAAAGAAATAAAATAAAAGTAATTTCATATTGCTCTACATGTGCGCATACTCATATGGCCAATAAATGGCTTAAACATCAGGTCTCCCTCCTGTACATTCTCATCAATGTACCATGGTGATGTTCAATAGAGACATTTTACACATTTACATTGCATCACACTACTGTATACGTGTGCCTTTGCAGGAAGATAACATGATATAAATTGGTCTCGCTCCATCACAGGCTCTTCTCCAGCAGTTCAATCCGAACATTCTGGCCCGTCTGGGAGGAGATGGCCACACAGCAGAGCACAGAACAGCAGAGCACAGCAGAGCAGTGGCTTGATCTGCAGGTGAGGAAATAAGAGGAGGGGGAAGAGGAGAAGAAGAAAGGGGGAAAGAAGCGTAGAAAGAGGACGTGTCCGGCCTTGCAGGTCCCTGGTGGGGGCTTTCAACTGGCTGGACGCTCTGTCCGTCCTGTCAGCCCTAGGCAAACAACCCCCCCTTAAATGAAAAAAATAAAAATAACCCCCGTTCTCCCAGCCAGCATCACACACAGCCAGAGCCTCACTAGCAGTCTACTTGTCTGCTCGTCCCTCCACAGAGCCTTCACAAGAGATGGGAGGAATACTAAGAAAGCACGCATAGATTTTCTGCTGCAAGGGGGTGGAGGGAGAGAAGGGAAAGACTGGCGGAGGGTGGTGGGGTTGACTGCCCACATCAAACTCCCCTCCTCTCTCACCCTGCTCCGTCTTTTTTCTCCTCCTCTCCTTCTCATCTGCCTGGCTCTGGAGGGACCCTCTGTTTGTCAGCCAGGCAGTGGAGCGTCTCCCCCACCCACCCACACCTCCTCCCTGTTCGATGCCTCTCTCCTCTCTTTTACCCTCTCTCTCTTTTTGCCTTGTTGTCTCTTTCTCCCCTCTCTAAACCTCCACTTCGCTCGTGCACACTGTCCTCTTATGTCCCTATCTATCTTTTCTCTCTCTCTTTCCTCTCTTTGTCTGCAGTGCGCCTTAACCGGACTCAGTCACTTCTCAGCCACCTCCCAGTTTTAACCTCTTAAAACCATAATACTTAGAGTACCCCAGGGGTCTACTCTACAGTATACTAGGCTCCCTGCTTTTTTTTGTCTACGCTAAATATCTATCGCCGAAAATGTGTGTTGCAATGTGATGCATTGTGATCTTGTAGATCTGCTATTTTTACAGAATGTTCGCCCTAGAATAGTAACGCTAGGGTTCACGTGGTTCATGTGGTTTATTGACTCCATGTGGATGGAGTCAATAAAGGCTAGAAGTTACTGTAGGGTGAGACATGAGACATGATGGAGGATATTGAACAGGGTAGCTATGTAGGCCTACAGTACTTAGTGGCAAAGGAGTGGGAGAGATCGAGGGAATTCATTTGGCCCAGGTAATTGCATCTAATAAGAGAGGAGAAAAAATAAACAACAAAAAAAGACACAGCACTTAATTTCAAATGGGGAGTGAAAAGCTAAAAACAAGATATGAGTAAAGAACACAGCTTATGCAGCATTTCAACCAGTGTGAGATTTTCGTGTATTGAAGACAGCTCTCCTACCGGATAATACCGTCAGGAGAAGGCGTGCTCTACTCAAGGGGATTCTTGAGGAGTAGTCTCTTGGGATTAACTGGGTGCAGATTCTTGAGAATACATATAATAAAGGAACAGGCACTATAATATGGTTAAACATGACATATGTACACTGAGATTTCAAGGTTTAGAGGTAGTCAACCCACTGAGAGGACAGAGACCGGGTTCTATTACAAAGGGAGGCTTACTGGATCCATACATTAAATACAGAGTTCCCTAAGGGATTTGTGGGAATTGTTTGTTCTGGTTGTGGAGTTTGTGGAAACTTTAAGAATATTTTTACTAAACAAATACTATGTGTAATGCTTAATGTAAACATTAATAGTACAATGAATTGTAAGTGAATTATATTCACCAATGAGAATCAGCTGTACACTATCGCATAGCTATATACTGTATGTCACTTCCTGTTTGATGTATTCTAGTTTGAAACGCTGAGGAAGGCCGACGTGCCGAAACGCGTCCGTTTCTCTAGATAGACATGTCTGCTGCAGCTGTTCACCTTTAAAGAATAAACCAAGAATATAACTGAAGAGAGTGCGGATGTTCCTTTACTAGATTTTAGTGTATGCCAGTCCCACTAAACCTCTACGTGTGCAGAAAGAGGCGAATTCCTCCCTGTCCCTGCCATGTTTTCCCACACTGCCTCCATCTCAAGCTCTCCTGCCTGTTGTCTTGTAGCCTCGATCTCCAGACTTTTATTGTTTAGTTTTGCTAAAAAAATAAAAGGCTGTTACTTGTAAGGCAAGTGCCTAGAATCGACTGGGTTGGCCCTACACAAACATCTTATTTTCAACTGAAAAAAAAGTGTTGAAAATGTTTCATTTTTGTCGGCCAACACGGTCGTTCGATGAAGTATAAATTAGCCTTAGCCTCTGTCCCTTCCTCCCTCTCATCCTCTCTGTCCCTTCCTCCCTCTCATCCTCTCCCTCCCTCCCTCCCTGCTTTCCATGCCCCTCCGCTGTGCCCAGTCAGCCTGAGCTGACTCCACACATGTGGGGAGATTAGAGGGAGAGAAAGCAGGGCTCTATTGATTACCGGAGCTGTGAGATGACAACTTTGGTCTCAGATCATCCTGTTTACAGCTGATACACAGCAAGCTGTTTTTGCTTTCAAAGAAAGGCAGACAATGAAAAAGGGAGGAGAGGAGAAGTAGAGGAAAATGTATCCCTTATTTGGTCAAGGCGTGGCAGATGTTTGCCTGTAATTGCATTGTATATCAGAGGCATGTGTTGTACCTCTGTATCGTCCATATCAACGGCATGTGTATGTTTTGGTTTGCACTTAATGCTTCATTTGATGCGACGTGTTGTGAGCTTGTAAATCATCTATTTCCCGACGAATAACACTGGAACGCAACAAAGCATAATACTGTAACTCAGTGTCTCCCAATCTGGGGTCTGGGCCTCCCTTAGGGGTTGCCAAAGGGTGTGTGGGGGGTGGCCTGTCTGGTGGTCTAAGACGGGTCTTCGACGAATAGCGGCTTAGAAAGGTGGTGGTGTAGTATGACTTGACGCAGAGCTGCTAGGTCAGATTGCAGTGGATGCACTGCATGGCAGGGAAGAGGACGGTGAGTCACAGTGGCATTTGGAGGAGCTGGGGAGGGGGCACCAGCGGATGAATGTGCCTGCAGATGTGAGCCACAGCTGGGGCCCAGAACTGCAGCACTGAGGAGTGTGGGGATGAAGGGTTGTTTTAGGGTGCTGGGGCGGGCTCACCAGGACTTTCAATTGAACACAGTAGGGCTACATTGTCAGGAAAGTCCCTTTTCTCTCACAACACACGCACGCACGCACGCACGCACGCACGCACGCACGCACGCACGCACGCACGCACGCACGCACGCACGCACGCACGCACGCACACACACACACACACACACACACACACACACACACACACACACACACACACACACACACACACACACACACACACACACACACACACACACACACACACTGGACTCAAATCAATATTTACTGTACAATTAGCACACATGTGCGGGGTAAGTTGGGGAGAAAATACTGTATTTCATATCGGAGAACCTGCAAACGTGACACACAGATTAACATACAACAAATTTGAATTATGAGGCAGGGTAATTCCTGTGTTATGTCATGCAGTGTTCTTTATGAGAACATCATTAGAATGACAGGAAACTGTTGAGTGAGCCGTTTCAAATAAAGGTTTAGGGTTAAGTGACTAGGAGTGACTCCTAAATGAGTTATATTTTTTCAATAGGTCTGTCTAGCGGGATTGTTTGTTTTATTTTGTTTATGAGGGAGAGAATGATGAGGAGATGTAACGTCACAAAATATCACAGTCAGATTTCAATATCCCGGGTTTTGGCAGGAGTTGGTTGATCAGGCCAGGATGGATCACATGGGTTACCTGGGTTACCTCACTGACATAATCAAACTAATGAAGGGAATTGGAAACAGCCTGTGCAGGGCTTAGTGGGGAAGCATGACTACAATGCATGACTACAAAATAATCATATTTGAACTACAAGCCACAAGGGCCTTGCACATTAAGCTAATCATCTGTGTGTGTGTGTGTGTGTGTGTGTGTGTGTGTGCGTGTGCGTGTGTGTGTGTTAGTTAGTCCTAGCGTCAAAACCACATTAAACCTTCCAAAGAGCAAGGAGTGCTGCAGTACTTTAGTGTAACCAAAGCTGGCCAGGAATACTGCTGGGTGAGGAGGAGGAACACCATGCAGCGCTGGAGATCTGCAGTTACCCCACGCTCAACATCTATGGCTTGGCTGCTATAACTGCTTGCTCTGATGACGCTCGCTGCTGAATCTACTGGCTAAAATCCTACATATGAACACTGATTGTGCAGATATGTTGATAATATCTTTAGTGAGTGAATTCGGCCATGTCACGCAGGCACACGCGCGCATGCACGCACGCACGCCATCCCTGCTACCACCAACTGATGGTACACACGATTGAACCTGACATTCTCTGATCACCCACCAAACCTGTTCGCAGATGACTCGATCCGCATCTGGCTCGCTGACAACAAACTATCATTACACCTGGGTAAACCCGAATCCATTCTCTTTGGGTCTAGTGTTAACCTTAGCAAGGCTGAGAGCTTCACAATCAAAGCGGGTGATGATGTTATCACAAGAAAGGAGGAAATTACCTACCTGGGTTCCATCTTGGAGGCAAACCTCTCCGGTGATAAAATGGCAGAAAGAGTAATCAAAGAACATGTTTTCTGTATAGGATTTCCTCTCTAGTCAGTATGTATACCTTGAGGATTCTTACAGGGGCCCTCATCCAAGGTCATTTCGACTATGCGTGCTCCTCATTGCGAACGCGGAAGGAGCGCCTCCGACCAAGTGGAGCTTACTATGTAACCCTGCTCAGGTTGTGTGTCTGTCTGTCTGTGTGTCTGTCTGTGTGCATGCACTACCTATGTAGAGGGCGCCAGAGTGCAGGAATTTAGACAATGCTCTGATTTAAATGCAACACCACACACACACACACACACACACACACACACACACACACACACACACACACACACACACACACACACACACACACACACACACACACACACACACAATGTTCTCTCCCCATCACAGTGAAATAACACAGATTACAAGTCCGTAAATACACAATATTTTCGAGCTGCGTTCGCTTCCAGCGTTCGCGCGTCTTACTTGTGGTATCACAACACCACTAAGGCCTTAGAAATAAGCCTCCAGACATCCCAAAACAAATTGGTAAGGCTACTTCTTGGCCTCAAACATACAACCCATCTAACCCCTGCTCATTTTGCTATGGTTAGATGGCTCAGGGTTGAGGACAGAGTACGGCAACTTGCAATGGGCCTGGTCTACAAGATTCACCACAACATTGGGATACATAGATATAGAAATCTAGATACCTCATTGGCCTCTGCAGTTCGTTGGAGCGACCTGTTTTGTATGGTGGCCGCCATACACGCTGTGATTGGCCAGTGCCCGTTCCCCCCGGAAATGGGGGGAACGGGCACTGGCCAATCACAGCGCGTCTTTTCCAGGACTTGTCAGAATCTAGTTGTCCCGCCCCCACCTGTCTCTGATTGGTCTACTGAACGCCCCTTCTGTGACGCACGCGGACATTTCCAGCTGCCCCCCAAGGAAGCGGAAGCGTGCCCGCCATACAGACGCTTCAGAGCCAGAGGAGGCGTCTACCTTTATATGTCTATGTTGGGATACCCATGTACCTGTCTAAATACTTCAAAAACGTAAATGAAGTCCACAATCACAACACCAGAGGCAGCTCCACTGATCATGTTCAACCCAGATTTGGCACAAACAAGGGAATGAACTCGTTCTTAGGCTATGCAACAAAATTGTGGAATGCCCTTCCGGAGTATAAAGGAGTGTAAAACCCTACTCACTCAAGAATATAGAGTTCAGTAATAATCGGTGTTAAACAATAATATTTGATAATTAACTCTCTCAGTGCCACGCCCCGAGATATCCCGAGTTTTTCCAGAGTACCCTCCGTGCCAGCACGAGAAATCCCGAGTTTTTACTTTTGACTGTGGTCGCGCTATTCTGTTTATTTTTCATGATCACTTTCGCTTCCTGACTCCTTCAGACTCATTGGGTTCCGGTTTCATGACGCAGATTCCGTTTCCGGTTCTCATTTTTTTCCCGCGGTCATTTTTGGCCAGAATAGGGAAAGTCACGGTTTTTCACACGTTATAAAAAACGAACGGAGAGGTCCACGTCTACTCTCTTTGGTCTGGGTGACGATCAGTCATCGTAGTGTATCGCATCGTAATTTAGCCCGATCAACGATTGTCGAAAATGTCAACATCCGGTTATGACCGGATGTGACGTGAGCCTGTTTGGGAGGGGGGCGAGTGAGCCAGCGAGGTCATCAATGTGTCGATTTGTTGCTCTCTACTGGTAGAACTGTATTATGGGTTTAAAAACCCAATCAGATTATTTATTTGAATGAAAAATTACAAAATTAAAAAATAAAATAAAACGCAAATTTCTGGCACTGGGGGAGTACTTTATGAAAATACTCTTGGCACTGAGAGAGTTAAGAGAGGATAGGATTACTTTGACTAAGTGCCCATAATCCCTCGTCGAACATAGGATTACTTTGGCCAAAGTCCCTATCACCTCGACTGGCTCAATACTGTCTGACGATTACTCTGCAGCCATTTCAGACGTTAATACAACATATATCAATCATATATTAATCATATATCAACAATATCCACTACATGAGAATACCGCCCTGATCAGCGGTACTTGGTAAGTCTGCTAGCAGCACTAATACAATATTAGCACTAGTACTAATAACATATTAGTTTTCCCCAACAGGCATGTTAGAGAGTGACACCGTTGAGAGAGACACCTTGATTAACCACATGATATCTAGCTTCCCTATCCTGGGGTAAACGTTTGGCCAAAATAGACCATCTACAAGCTCACAACACATCAGATTGTGAAACGGTGTGACTGTGAGCTTGTAGATCAGCTATTTTTTCGAGGGAAAATTAGGAGCATGCCTAGTATAGAGCCTAAAGAGGACCCCGGTCAACTAGGGTTTAAGTGGTTAACCAGATGTGGAGCACTTGTCCTTATAGATTCCGTCCGCTGTCTTTGTGAATCAGTCTTATGGTGGCGCTGTCATTGGGACTGTGGACATTAAGGGCTGACAGTTTATCGACCGGCCTGCCAAGCCCTGTTAAACCCCCTCTGGCAGCTTTTTACCAAGACCAAAGCCTTCCTCTCTCTCTTTTATTTCCGACAACAAAGTTCCATCCTTCCCCACAGCTATTTATCCACCTCTCAATTCACGTCTCCTTTCATTTCTAGCTATTCTTTCCGACTGTCTCTCTGCCCATGTGCTCATGTGAGATGCATGTGAATTTATGGCAGGCAGCTTTTTTTCCCGCCTTCCCAAGCATGCAGAGATTTCATGAATTGCATCCTTAAGGAACGTCAAGAGCCGCCCATTATGCAGGTGCAGAGTTCAAATAGTATAGCTGCTGTAATTCAAACATCATCTGCACCTCCTGTTTTCTGACTTATTGTTTTTCCTGAGGTGTTGCTGAGGGAAAATAGTGAGCAGGGGCAGCGGGGAGGGGGTTATATAGCTATAGGCCGTCTTAGACCGCGTGTGTGTCCATCATGTGTCATGGCCGATCCGGGCTTTCATGTTCTGTCTGGCTGAGTCTCCTGCTCCAGCAGTCTCTGTTTCCTTCACTAAGAATCGATGTCCCTTAGAGGCGAGAGCATGCTCTCTCTCCTTCGCATCCATTTCAGCTTAGCTCAATGTAGCTGTGCTCAGCTCTCACCTTGCTGACACCAAGTCCTCAGCAGACACCTTTCCCCCCTGCACAGGCTCAGCTGGGTTACTGGCAGCTGTCCAGATGGATGAAACACTTTAACCGGAGTCACCCACACTACAGGCCAGTGGGTCTCAAAGTGGGCTCCGCGGACCCCCAGGGGTCCCTGAGCGGGTTCCAAAATGTGTTAATATAGCATCAAAATCAGTTTAGCAACTTTAATTCGACTTTATACTTCAGCTTTTCAAAAATAGCCAATCTACAAGCTCCGAAAATGTTGCACTGCAATGGATTGTGAAGATTTTTTAAAACCTTTAAAATTTGTGAAGAATTGTGATGGGGATCCGTGGTCAAACACATGTGAAATGAAAATGTGTGAGAACCACTGCTACAGGCTACCTATTTCTTTCCAACACATCTTATCCTGTGTCACACCTGTGTGTACTTGACCTAGACCTATGCAAAGGTTAAAATGTAATTTAGTTAGCATGTTATTTAGACAAATGTTAGGTTTATTGTTTACCTGTTATCCTATCGTTTCAATGTACATGTTATTATTTTGATAGTATATTGTTTAGACTGATGCTAGGTTCCTGGTTTACCTGTGATCCTGCTTTACTCTTACTGAGGCACTACACTGTACCATTTGATGTACTGTATGCGTTTACCTTGCTAATTGTAAGTCGCTCTGGATAAGAGCGTCTGCTAAATGCCTAATTTGTAAATTGTGTCTCTTATACAGATTTATTCGTGCCTCTTAATAAATAATATACAGGAATGACACCAGGTCAAGTCATGTTTATGGCAATATAAAAATACAAATATTAGATCACCAAAAATATGAAAGTCATTCTAAGCAGGTCACACATCCTTCAAAATGGCTGGGCCCTATACAGTAGCCTACCAGTGGTGCACAAACTGTGAATTGTGTAGGCCTACAGAAACATTCGAATGGTATTTATGCATTTAGAAAAGAAAAGAGAACTTTTAGTTAAATGTTCACTTTTAAACATACTGTGTTGAATTCTCTGATAATCATGTTGTTTACGGGAATGTGTTACATGCATAATCATGTTGTTTACGGGAATGTGATGCATGCATTATGCCTTTGATATGCCTGAAAACATTTCATTGCTTGAACAATACCTCACATTTGATCAAAACATGTCACACTTTGGGTTTTTTGATTGCATACATTCTAAAGCCTTTTGTCAATCAATTCTAATTAACACTTTTTGCAAACTGCTGTTCCAGACAGTTATCTCTGAGCAGCAGAGTTTGTGTTTCCATCACTACATCCTACTGATGAATCCTTGGGAAAAAAATAATTCCTATGTATTTTATGATTAAGAACTGTAGTGTCGCTATTCTGGGGTGAACATTTGGCGAAAATAGCCTTTTTTCGGCAAAGAGATGAGGTGTAGTGAAAGGAGGGGACCAAGTATATAGACCCCTGTTCCACAGTCAACTAAGTATAGGGTTTAAGTAGTTAATTGTCTGTTAATTTCAGTAACTTTATAATTTTCAGATTTTTTTTAAATTAAAAACATGGATAATTGTCAGCAGGCAAACAAGACTGCTATCTTCTCTGCTTATACTGGCTAAGCGGCACAAATGTGACGTGACGCCAATCCGTGAATCCGACAGTTTGGGTTGGCCAATCAGGAGAGCTTATGCATATACATTCCCCCGAACACACTGGGAATCTGTGCGTCCTCTGCAGAATCGGTGCATCCTCCTCAGACCCGCGGTCAGACAGATACAGATATTTGTATTTTTTTTTTCTCAAAAAACGTCGGTCCAATCGAATTGCCATTCAATGGGTTACACCTCCGGGTGGTCACGCTGGGCAAGACCTAGCCAGTTAAAAGTCTAAACGGAAGTGCCGGAATTTGGCGGAAGTACCGCCCAAGGACATTACGTTAAGGCTTTACAAATCTGTTTACATTATCCGTGAATGAAACAAGTGTTGTGATTGGTCAAAAAATATAGTTTCCGGGGGAAATACGGAAGTGCCGCCCCTATAGACACTCTCTGTTTTAAGACGTGACCAGGCTTTTCTCTTCGCAGATGAGTAAGGCTGGGAACGAGGCTACCGGGTGGTCGGATGCTTTCCAAGTTACGCCCGGGAGAGACAGACAGACAGACAGACACACAGAGGTTTCGTGAAATAATACAAGGATAATTACGAAGGACCAATTATATGAAGATGAGGTTTGAAACCGATGAAGTGCTCCTTTGAAGGAGTAGTTCACCCAAAAGATTACTTATTTTCTATCAATACACACCCCAGCCTTTAATTCATGGAGATTTTTTTGTTTTTGTCGCATTCCTTTGCCAATAATTTCATGACCGGGACATCGGCTGGACTCAGCTGGTCATTAAATTATTGGCTCAGGAATGCGACAAAAACTAAAAGGTCTCCAAGAATTCAAGGCTTCATGGGGTGTAATTGATAGAAAATAAGTACTTTTTTGGGGTGAACTACTCTTTTAAGTATTTTCACCACTAGATGCCAAAGAATATCCCTTGTATGAACCCTGTACAACAATGTGATTACACACACACATTTAATCATTTATTTATGCCCACATAAGAGATACAATACAAGGACACAAATATTACAAGGTGCTGTAAAAATGTACAGTCAGCAAATCTTGGACAAATACCCACACCGTTCAGGGGTACAAGTAACACACACACACAAAACACTTGTTAAGACTTGTTAAGGAACCAAGCAGCAACATAAACACCTGAATGTTAAAACTGAGGGTGAACAAATGTAACCCAATGGAGCCGAAGTGGGTTACATTTTTACACTCTCAGAGTTACAAATGGATAAATTAACGCTGAGTATTTTACTGTGTACCACTGACTCCCATTTACACCTTCTACTAATTCTTGGCATATTACTCTGTGACCATATGGAGATTTTTCTTAATCTGAGACTGTCTTCTTTATCTCGTTGTGTCTCTCATCACATAAATCCCTGTTGTTTACTTTTTCAACTACACACACAGAAAAGGATTCTGGGGTTAATTTAACTCGGGAGAGCGTAAAAATGGACCCGTAAGGGTCCATTCCATTGTGTGCACTATTGAGACGTCCGTGTGTTTGATTACCATGGGAACAAGAAAATGCAGTCACCAGGGCCACAAACAAGCCAGTGGTTGATGAAGACAAATGTGCAAACACGTGTTGGCAGAATTGCTTTTTGGTTGAGCGTGATCGGCTGCACTCAGGAGGGCGGAACCACGACTTGGTGATTTATAGTTTTGTGTTGTCCCTAGACCAACACTGTCTGCTGCCTCCCACTACTGTAATTACCACATGTGTCTATTAGAATAGTGCTGCTGCCCACCATGTATCACCTCCGCCAGGAGGAGAGGAGAGGAGAAAGGAGAGGAGAGGACCGAAGGTGGGAAATGGCACTTCTCTCGGCAATAGTATTGTTATTCAAACAGTGTTCTCTGCAAAAAAACATGATATAGAGAGGAAGAGGGGAACGCTAAGATGCACCGCAGATGATGAGATAAAGGTCAGAAAGAACCATAGTGAAAGGTTAGGTGTAAAGAAAGGAAAGATAAAGTCACAAGTACACAGGCTACAGTTCCAGTTTGTGGACGGCTTTATGTTTGATGTAATAAACTGCATAGAACTTGAACTATGCTGTATCTAGAAATGTAACTCAGCAAAGTGAAAATAACGCAATTATGTTTAATGCTGACTTGCTTAATATTTACTGTACATGTTTTGGTGGATATAATTCTAACGATGCATATAAGCATAACGCATTGCAATGTCTCTCAGCTACAGTATGTGCTTTTTTCTGTAGTTTAATTGGTTCCATGACAACTGGAATATGGACTTGTTTTACATATCGCTACATTTTAACTGGATAGATCTCTGCTGCTACTATACCTGGTGTGCTGGTGGTCTGGATTTAGTTGGCTTTTGCCTTGGGCCTTTTAGCATCTCCTAGTGGGCAACCTGCCTGCTGTTTTTCAGCCCAATGAAAATTAATGCATTCCCACCTTGTAGGCTATAGATTGACACAATCAATACTTGGGGAACCTTGACAGATGAAAAAATGTTGATGTGCTTTCTCGTCCATTTTGTAAGGTGGATTTTCATGTAGTATTTTCCATTTTTATTAGTCATTTTATAGACAGGGTGCTTGCATATGTGCACGTGCCACGCTCCACTGCTTATAGATTATAACATTCCACATTCCACATTTTAAGGCGGTTGCTTTCTCGGCTAGACATGGATCCTTTTCAAGATTAGATCTTCTTTTTTGCATCCATAGATCTATATCATAATATTCAAAACACATTCTACTGTATATCGTTGATGTCGGTCAGAAACCTTATATCTCCATATACATTTTTTTTTACGTTTTCTTTTTTTTTAAATGTATGAAATTGAATTTTATAGTGTAAAAGTTGTGAGAATAGCAGATCTACAAGCTCACAATGCATCACGATGTGATACGTTGCAAGCTTTTAGATTTGCTATTAAAAAAAAAGTGCCTATGACATGCCCAAAATAGGAGCGCCAGATTCAAGGTTGTTAAATCTGTGAGTTTTATAAATATTTAACCAATGAAAAGTATTAATCCTGTGCTAGATACAGGTAGTAGGTATTTTTGCTTAAGTGTTGTCTTCACCTTCAGGGACACATGACAAAACTAACTAGTGCATACTAGTGATCAGACAGGCTTTATAAAAATGTAACTAAGTTGCTACATTAAATCAGTGGTTCTCAAAGTGGGGTCCAGGGGTTCCAGGGGGTCCCCCGTAAAATGAGTTAATATAGCATCAAAAGAAATCAGTTTGACCACTTTAACCCTGTATACATCGCATATTTGAAAATAGCCGAATAGACGGTTGCAATGCAACGCGTTGTGAGCTTGTAGATCAGCTATTTTTTAAAGAAAATTGCATTTTTTAAACATTTTAACAGCACATATCTTGTATGGGTGTCCATTGGCACAAAATATTTTCAGATGGGGGTCCTCGGCCATATATCAATTTTGGGGTCCTTGACCTCCTGTCTGGTAGTGCCCAAAATCTGATTTCTCCAGTACATTTCCTTAGATGCAACAAAGACGGCACTGGCTCAGGAGGAGCAGCAGTTTTGGAATCGGAAGGGTCTCGGTTTGATCCCAGACTACTACTGGCTTTGTGTTGAAGTGTCCTTGAGCAAGACACTTTATCTGCTCCCAATGAGCAGACTGGTGCCTTGCATGAATGGCTGTCTGTGCCATTGCTGTGGGAAAGGGTGAAACGGTTACATTTTCGTCTGAATGGTAATAGTATAATGACACCTAGCACTTGTCAGAGAAATAAGGTCAGTGTCATTCATGATGTCATTGGCCCAAGGGTGTAAAAACAGGCTGACACCCTTGCTAACGTAACTTATAATGACAGGACTGAGCAGAATACTGTAACAGTAAATAAGAGAGTATAGCTTATATAGGGGAGATAGTAATACAATGGAACTATCCCCATGCACCCTGGGCCTCTGTGCAAGCACTTTCCCACTTGTTATTGTGTCATTTGCCATGGGTAATGCATTGGGTGGATTAGTTTGTTATTGTGCTTAATGTCATTGATTTATGTTCATTTAATTATTTTTTTATATATGTATTTAAGGGGGAAATATGTCTGAGAGGGGTAACTGCAGGATGCACCCCCTCCCTTCTGCTCTTCCTTTGAACTGAGTCCATACGTCACCACCTGCAAAACGGCTCTGACGCAGGTGCTTTGTAACTGTAAAATCCAGACACCCAAATTAGTTTGAAAGAAAATACGGATTTATTTTGTGTGAGTGCTTTTTACCCCACTTTAGCCGTTATGCCAATTGATTCCTCCCCACACACACATAACATTTTTGTGTTGTCACTGCTGTTGTATCCTAAGACTCACCTACCAGTGAGGAGCCCCCACCGGGAGGACGTAGAGCCTTCATCTTACTCCTCCCGCCCAAACACAACTGTACTGCTGACAGGTGCCGCGGCTCCCGCCCCAGGCCTCCAGCCCATAGGATTACAAACAGTGTAATACTCAGTATCACCCTACCGTCCAATTATCACCCTCCCCGCCAATTATCACCCTCCCGGCCAATTATCACCCTCCCCTGTACACGGGCCAATTGTGTTTGTGTCGTAGACGCTCGACAAAGCCGGATGCACCACGGTGGATTTGAACCCACACCACAGCCCTCCGCGGTGGTGTGCAGGCACTTTAGCACTGGGCCACCCGTGCGCCCACGGATAGCCTTTTTAATTGCATATAAATATAACATCACAAATAACATAATATCAGTGAAAGTGTGTTCCCAGTGCTTCATTTCTGTCCGTCAGCACAGTATAAATTGGCTTCATCAAGTCTTCATCATGAATCGTAAACAGCTGATGATCCCTGCGATACAGGACGTGTAATCATAAGTCATTATAGCTATAGACTATGACTAGACATGGAAGCCAAAGGTGGACAATGCTGTCTACAGTGCTCATTAGAGAAATAGACAGTGGCCTCAATTGATCTCCATGAACATCAGCTCAAGTGGTTCAAGCCGAATTTGTGGGCCATTGATTTCTATGGCTTATTAAAGGTATGAGTAGCTTACTATACAGAGAGATGTGAAAGCAGGATTACTGGGAAATAGAGGTATTGATTGGGGGGGGACATAACAAATTCCACCAGCCAGAGAAGATTTGAAGGTATAAAACAGTGCTGACCGGAAGATGAAGAACGATTTTGATGAATCACACACCATGTCTGACTCACACGGTATGTGATTCATCCAAATCCTTTTTTCTTTAAGATTTATTTTTGGGCTTTTTATGCCTTTTTTGATAATTAGATTTTATTACGGATTCCCATTAGCTGGTGCCATAGCAACCAGCTAGTCTTCCTGGGTCCACACAAAAAACATAGAAAAACAATTACCGGTATTACAGTTGCAAATACAAAATTATTAAATGTCAGTAATCACAATACATAATGAAGCTAAAATGACATGTGAGCAAAGAAACAGAAAACTAAACAAAAATACTTTACAGTGTTAAATACAATTTAAGATGATTTTTTAAAGTTAATTTACTGTAAATGCAGCAGAGGTTTTGAGGCAGGTTATTCCAAAGGGTCAATGATCTATAAATAAAAGATCTCCTTAAAGCGTTGATTTTTGGACCAGGTAATTCAAGCTGCCCATTAGTGGAACCTCTAATGTAATGATCATGCACAGTATTACTATAAACAATCTGTTTATGGATAAAAACAGGAGTTTTACTGCTCATGACTGACTTGAATAGCACAAGTGTATTAAAAGACAACCTACCAACCGTGCTGCCCTGTTCTGGACAACCTGGAGCTTTCTGAGGTCACCACCACTGGCAGCAGATCACCACATTGTAGAGCAATAGTCAAGATGACATAAAACTAAACTTTGAACTATCTGACATAAAAGCGGACGGGCAACAAAAGAAGCACATTTCCTGGAAATACCAATTGCTCTTCCCATTTCAAAACAATATAATTAATATGGTGAGACCAAGACAGTGTGCAATCCAGCATCACTCCAAGGAGTTTTGTACTTTCAACTTGTTGAACTGCCGAATTACACAAGTTTAAATGAAGCTTTGGGCTTGTAGATAACCTGTGCCTTGTTCCCAGCACAATACATTTAGTCTTGGAGATGTTTAAGGACAAGTCTATTACATACTACCCAGTCATGCACAACTTTAAGTTCTCTGCTCAAAACTTCATTTAGTACATTGCATGATGGTGCAGCGTAATACAATGTTGAATCATCTGCATAAAGAACTGTTGTAGCACATTTGGTAGCCCAAGATAGGTCATTGGTAAATACAGAGAAGAGCAAAGGTCCTAGGCAACTTCCTTGCGGAACGCCACACTCTAGACCTCTGCTACTGGACAGGCTGCCATTTAGATACACCTTCTGTGATCTAGAGGACAAATAACTTAGTACCCACTTTAAAGGAGAAGAGTTAAAACCATAACATTTAAGTTACTCAACCAGTAGATAAGACAGTACTGACAGGAAATGGGGAGAGAGAGGTGGAGTGACACGCAGCAAAGGTCGACAGGATCGGGACTCGAACCCGCGACACGCTGTCAGGCTACACCAGCGGTCTGGGCCATCCAAATCCTTTCTGAGCATCATATCTGTATGAAGATCATACAGACATATTGCATTTTCTTTCTCTGATTAGTCTCTGATTAGTATTATGAATGTCATACTCTTATCATCATTATTAAAGAATACCACTCATTAAAAGTGTGTCAGGTGTCAAAATAATTGAAAAAAAATGCTAATATTTTGCATTGCAGTCCTGTCCTATTGTATTATGACTTTTCTTTCTATTTCTACTTTCACTGTCCACCAATAGGTGGCAGTGTAAGTACATGTTTCTTATTTTTTCAGGAGGAAGAAGTCCCGGAAGTAGGGAGCTGAAGCAGCGTTGCCATGTCCGCTTATTATAAGCAACTTTGGGCTTGTTTATCTGTAAAGTTGCTTGTAAATATTGGTAGTTTACGGATTGCGTTTTTTTAGGCTTGTTTCTAAAGTGTAGTTGCTTATTTGGGCTTGTTTCCTAATGTTGTTTAAACCAGTGGTTCTCAAACATTTGCATGTCAAGGACCCCCACATTAATATCTATTTGTGCCAGGGACCCCGCCACCCCCCCCCCCCCCCCCCCCATTACATGATTTGTGTTGTTAATATTCCAAATTTTTCACATTTTCAAGATTTTTTTAAATAGCAGATCTATACAAGCTCACAACGCTTCGCATCGTGACTCATTGTAAGCTTGTAGATCTGCTATTTTCAATTTAGCCTAGTTGTTTATTTTGGGCTTGTTTTCATATTTTTATTTCTCTCGCTAAATCTGGCAACTCTAAGCGGAAGATAATGAAGTGCGCAGCAGTTAGTGACATTGGTCAGTTTGTTGACATAATGAACGTCTAACTGGATGAACATTTACTATCACTACGTAAGTTAAACGTATTGTTCTCGTCGTGAGTCTTTTACATAAAACGTTTCTAGTTGTAACTGTCGCTGTGGAAAATGTTAGGCTATTTAACTAGCTAGATGGCCTGCTGTGTTGTGTAGCATAAACAACGGTAGCCCCGTTTGGAACCTCACCCTCCACCCTCGTCTACACAGCTCCGAGTTGAGGTCCCGCTTCGTAGGCTGCCGGCAGAGTGCGACACCGGCGAATATTGGCGAATATCGTTGATTCTTACCCTTTTCCGCACATCGTATCCAAAAAGTAAAGGTCGTCCCCCCTGCTCTCATATGTTTTACATTTTAGCGGTAAAGACCATTTTAGTGACTGGGTGGAACAAGCGTTTAAATGGCTTATTTAGTCAGCCTGTGCCTTGTTTTCCCAATGCAACCTTAACGGGAGCAGTACAGCGCATGCGGTCGGGGGTTGACTGGCCACAGGCTGACTATAAAAAGCGATTTAAACGCTTGTTAAACATGTCACTTAAATGTTCTTGACCGCTAAACTGTAAAACATCTGAGAGCAGGGGGGAATACCTTTTACTTATGGATACGATGTGCGGAAAAAGGTAAGAATCAACAATATTGGCCACCGTTCACCGGTGTCACATTCTGCCGGCAGCCTATGTAGAGGAACCTCATCTCGGAGCTATATATAGCGGAGCTATACCAATGCTAGAAATGACTAATGTATTTTGATATGGCTGTTCTGTGGCTGATTTTCTGCTTTTCTGGAGCAGATATCTCTGGTGGGAAAATGTCGTCTCGGTCTTTCATCTCGTCCGCACTGATTGTGTTTCTGCTGGAGTCTGTTATTGTTGCAGAGGCTAAGGTACATAGCAATAGGAAGACTAGTATGTTGACCATTTATCTGAATTTTATCCATTTCATTGTTTTTTATTATTATAATTTTGTATATTTTTTTCTTGCAATGTAGCACTTTGAGATGTGTCAAATATAAAGTGCCTTACAAATAAAATGTATTATTATTATGACTCACTAGGCACTGCAGGTGTTTTATCAGTGATGGATGGAAGAAGTACTCACATGTTTGTTTTACTTAAGTAAATGTATCTGCAATGTAGATATACTCTGTTGCAAGTGAAAGTCCTGTATTCAAACTGTACTTGAGTACAAAGTACAAAAGTATTGGCATCAAAGTATAATTGAAGTACCAACAGTAAAAGTACTCATTGTGCAGAATGTCCCATTTCACAAGTTCAAAATGTATAAAACATCTTTTGAAAATAGCCGATCTACAATCTCGTGAGCTTGTAGATCTGCTATTTTCAAATGTCTGAAATATATATATATATATAGGGCTGAAGTGGTTTATGTATGACTATGACTATGTATAACTTTTAACTAAAGCTTTCATGTAATTGTAGTGGCGTAAAAGTACAATATTTTCCTCTGAGATGTAGTAGTGGAGTAGAAGGAAAAGTATTAAATTGTAAATACTGAAGAAAGTAAAAAATACCTTATTTTACTTTAGTACAGTAGGCTACTTGAGTAAATGTACTTAGTTTCTTTACACCACTGTGTTTTAGAATATTAAAAATATTATTTGAACAAATAACTAAAATGGTAATTTCCTAAAATTCACAGAACTTTGAGGATGTGCGCTGCAAGTGTATCTGCCCGCCTTATAGGAACATCACAGGTCATATCTACAACAGGAATGTCTCCCAGAAAGACTGGTAAGAAGTCTGCTTTGTTTCTGTAGAGCACTTTAATAAAGTATAAACTCAAAGTGTTGCATATTAACCCATTTAGACCTGGAACGCATCTGTGTCACTTCAGGTTTCTTTGGCTATTAAAAAATAGTAGATATAGCGCGGCACCGAGTACCGTGCTATGAGCTTGTAGATCTGCTATTTTTGAAAAATCTTGAAAAAAAAGAAATCTGACTTTTTTCAAAAAACATTTTTAAGAATCGCCTCAGGTCTTAATGGGTTAAAAGAGGATAAATAAAGAGGGATACAAATGTATACATATATGCACATCTTTGTACAAACCAAAGTATAATATAAAACACACACACTCTCACACGCACACACACACACACACACACCCCATGGACTCACATAAGTATGGGGGAAAAAGAAGAGGGTGAAGAGAAATAATTATTTCCAGACCAATGTCCCTGTTCTGTTCTCTTTTCTAACATATTAAATTGAGAATGAAAATAAATAAATTGATCATACAAGCAGAGTGTTTTTCATGACAGCCACTGTCAGCCAGTGCAACCAAAATGTTTACCTCTGTGTGTGAGAGTGCTGTCCAGAGCGAGCTTGATGTAATCAAAAACAAGACAAGAATGATGGCTTATAACAGCTGTCTCTATATACCTGTATGTACTCAACAAAATATTTTTTGAAAAATCGTCGCCAGGGCAGTAGAATATTTGAATTGGAGTTTTATCAGTTTATGGCATCCCTGCTGCCTTTATGGCTGCGTTCATCATCGTTTCTATGGAGAGTGAATAAACCAGGCTGCACAAATGTAATCAACTTTTTAAAAACTAATTTCTGCTTCTTATTATGGGGGAACAATACTATTATATTCAGTATTTTAAGGGAAATTATACAAGTGTAATTAGCACTGGTTAGTGACAAAAACTGAACATTGCACTGTGTTTTAGCATTGAACTTTGCACATTCGACTGTGACATTGCTGCTATTGATTAGATATGCATATGCACATTTCCTGCACACTTCTGGAACTGCTGCATATTGATAAGCTAATGTACAGTACCTACCTGTCTTAGACTCGATTTGTTTCTCACTGTATATTTTTTGTATTATATTATTTCTTCTCTTACTTAACACATTGATTGCCAAGATCAAGTTAACTTGATTTTTCAAATCCATCACTTGATTGCCAAGATCAAGATCTTTAATCTTGATCTTTAAAAAAAATAAAAAAAAATAATGTTTTTTTTTTGTTTTTTGACCCAAAGACCAAGGAGATATGATTTTTTTGAAGATCTAGACTCCTATCCACTTCTTTGTTAACTTAAAACTTAAAAATTCTGTATTCTCCTGAGTACTTTTTTTTTCTCAATGAAAAATCTCTGGCATAAAACTGCAAAAAATCTGAAATAATTCTGGCAGGCAATATGTTAATATATTATTACGTTTAGGATGTTGCACAATGTTTTGCGGAAAAAGTCCCTACAACATTTCGCTACTTGTATAAGGTAGTGACAAATAAAACCCTCTGTCTGAGTTTCATGTTAACTGATTTGTATGAACTATAGTACCTAGTTGCAATCTTTTGACCACGAAGCAAGCAAACGATATATGAAATGACACAATTTCTGTTACCTACTGTACTTTTGGTTTCCTACCCACTTGCTAACACTGGTCAGTTGTCACACTCCCCCAGATGAGCAATTTCAACATATTTGTTTTGGACTTCTCATTACAGTACCTGCCTCCATGTGGTAGAACCTATGCCGGTGCCTGGCCATGATGTGGAAGCTTACTGCCTGCTGTGTGAGTGCAAATATGAGGAACGCAGCAGCAACACAATCAAGGTACTCCTGACTCCCATTTACTCTGAAAAGCTGCTTTCTACTACACAGTAAAATCCTCAGTGTACATTTAACTCTGAGAGTGTACTGTGCACTTGCAGAGTTACAAATAGATAAATGAACACTGGGGACTTTACAGTGTAATCTGATGCTGCTCTTAATCTTGTTTGTCTCATTGTGAACATATCAACTACCTACCCACCAGTCTTAAGCAAGTAATGTTATGCCAACAAAAGCTGTTGACATGTGTGTCAGGTTTATATTTTTACTGTGTCATACTGTGTCATTTTAGATTTGTAGCTATAACCATTATTTTATACTTTGGGCGATTAAAAAATAGCAGATATACAAGCTCGTAGCACAGCACCGAATGCCACGCTACGAGCTTGTAGATCTGCTATTCGTTTTGAAAAATCGTGAACATTTTTGCAAATCTTTGAATATATATATCTATGTAACAGAGTGGTCCACTACCTCAGCCTGATGGCCTGAAAGTCTAATATCTCCCCCAAGCGAAGGGGATATTCCTTTGGCTTAGCGGTTAAGATGTTGGCTTTCCACGCGGGAGACCCGGGTTCGAATCCCGGGCGTTACATATATATGTTTTTTAGTGCGAACATTTTTAATTCAAATCTTTGCTCCTGGGGATCCTACAAATGTCTTCTAAATCCTAACAGTTCTTTTTTGAAAAACAAAAAGGTATGTTGCTTTAATATCAGTGGTTCTCAAAATGTTCATGTCAAGGACCACTCAAAATTATATGTATTTGGCCACGGACCCCCATCTCAAAATATTTAGTTCCAGGGGCCCCCAGAAGCAAACATTTGAGTTAAAATTTGTATATATATATATTCAAAGATTTGCACACATTTTCACCATTTATTTTCAAAAATATCAGATCTACAAGCTCACAGGTGCCGTGCTATGAGCTTGTATAGCTGCTTTTTATGAATAGCCAAAGAAATCTAAAATGACACAGACGCGTTCCCGGATTGAATGGGTTAACACTAAGTAGTTTCTATCTAATTTTGGTTCCCACCCAGTCAGAAAAACACAGACCTACTGTGGTCCTCCTAAAACTCTACATCACCACACAATCACATTTTACCCCCATGCCCAACGAAGAAGCTGCTCATTCATTCTGTCCACTGTTTCTCCAGACCTTCATTCAAGAGTGGAGGGATTTTGGAGGGCTGGCCATGCGAGACTACAGGTATCCAAACAATAAAGATGGATTGTTCTTGTCTGATGCTCCAAACATTTATTGGGACAGCTACACCTGATGAAGATCCCTTTTAGCATTTAGGGATCAAAATGTTGTATTTGGTAAAAGAAAAATTGGAGCATCAGATGAGTTGCAAGCCTACTTTATTGTTGTTTGGATAGCTATCTGGCCATGATGTCCAAATATTTACATCTTGTCACACAGACCAGATAATTCTGATCTGTGCTCTGTGAACAAGCAACAAACGTGTTTCCCTTCATTCTCATTGTATGGAAAAACAGGTCTCCAAATCACACTTTTCAGCACATAAATGAAAGTGAATAAAGCAAATTCTGCTAATATATAATACTGGTATGTTCCGCCTTTTTTGCCTACTGGCAGTGGCAGCATTACACAGAAAGATTGACTTTTGTTGTGCAAGAGAACTTCAATCTAGGGTAATATAAAATGAATACAGCAATTTCACACCCAAACCAGGACAATTTTTATTTTATTTTTTTCACCAAAACATATCACATACTCTACCTTTTTAATATGGAGTTGCAAACTGTAACTACTGTAAGCTGATTGCAGTTCAGTAAAGTGAAAGTAGTGTCAAAAGAGAGAATATTGTTGTGACCTTTTGTGTGTCAGGTGACCATCATAATCTACCTGTCTGTGGTGGGCGCTCTGCTACTCTACATGCTGTTCCTACTCCTGGTGGACCCCCTTATCCGGAAACATGACCCCTACACCCAGCCCCTGCATAACGAGGAGGACTCGGAGGTACACACACATACAGGAACATGCAATAAGTGACTTATTTGAAGAGTTCAGTGCGATGAGATATTCCGTTACACAAGTATAATGACCAGAGTTGAAAGTACTGCCTTAAAACAATTACTATTACGCCATAATGAAATTGCCATGATAAAACGGACCTGGTCGGTTCTCGGGTACTGTCGGGTATTTTGGGTTCCTGTGGACCCTTGAACACTACTCTACTGCAGTGCACACTGGATCATGCTCCCATAGTGACTAATCAATTACCACCAAGGTGGGTGACGTTTTGAGTGTCTTAGCTCTTCCTCAGACTAATAAAAACACTCTAGAAATAATGTCTATTATTGGCTAGTCAACTTTTTTTTAATATCCTGCTGTTTTCCCAAGTTATGGGTGACCTAATTTTCCTCCCTAGTGTGACTGCACAGGAGGATTTATTTTTCTCTGCTGCAGCAAGAGAAAACATGTTTCATGTCTACTTATCGTCATTACACTAGAAGCAGTAGTGTAACGAGTAATTAGTATAATTAATTGATTTTCCCAGGGAGTAATAAGTAAAGTCAATTGGAGGATGATAGAAGTAGTATGAAGTAATGTGTAGTTTATAGTTTTTTGTACTTGTCCAACACGACAGTTGAGTGGTACAGTAAGTGTTCAATTCCTGATTTAAAATGTGTGTGTGTGTGTGTGTGTGTGTGTGTGTGTGTGTGTGTGTGTGTGTATTCAGGAGATGCGTCCACCAGTTGACCCTGCAGCCCGGGGCAATACCATGCTGGAGCGAGTGGAAGGGGCACAGCAGCGCTGGAAGGTGCAGGTCCAGGAACAGCGCAAGACTGTGTTTGACCGCCACAAGATGCTTAGTTAAACCCTGTCTGTCAAAGCAGGGCTAGTGGAGGTAACCTCATCAGGCTCAGTACTCTGACAACTGTCACCAGCTGCATTGTTGTTGTTGTTGTTGACTCTACACAGTAAAATCCTCAGTGTTAGCTTAGTTTCAATGTGAGAGTATACAAATGTTACCACTTGGTTACATTTGTGTACTCTCACAAATGGATAAATTAACACAGATTTTACTATGTTGCTGTTCCTTTCTCATTTCAAAGCATAGCGACTCGCAATCCATCACTTTATTCAATAGCTGCTTGTCAACAGCATGCCTTCTCCTTTAAGCTGGTTATAGGGAGAGGACATTTTTGGAAACAAATGATATGGCTATATTTTAGTTTTTTGCAATATGTATTGCAATATAAAAATAAAAAAGTAAAATAATTTTAAGGAAAAGAAAATAAATTGAGTATTTTCTGGTACCTGCAGGAGGTGAAATAGTTGTTTTTTTTAGGGGGGGGGGGGGGTTTGCTCAGTGACACAGACTGGGCGAGCCAATACAAAATCTATGTCAACAGCTCCTTTTCGTTGCTGTTGAGCAGTATAGTATCTAGTTGACACATCCTTTTTCCTAACCCCACAACATACAGTACTTCCCTATTTCTACTTTACTTAATTGCTAAACTATTCAAACCATTGCCAAGATTTTTTTTAATCTATCAAGTAGTACAAGTACGGTATGTTATTGTGACATCATGACTGATGGGTCCAATTTGCCCTCCGTTGCATCCTCAGTGAGCTGATTTCAAACGTGTACATGTGAATGTCAGTGGTGATACAACAATGTTCATGAGACACACCTCACTCTTATGAAAAATGAAAGTTGTAATTTATTACTCATTAGTAAGTTGTAACTGGACTAACAGACACACTAGCCCAGCTCAGTGTGACTGTCGACAAGCAGCTATTTGGAAACCTTTAATGGTACTTCAATGGAAATGGCGGAATTTAATTAATGTTGATATTTATTATTATTCAAGTGGAGCCATGGAGTACAGGTTATATATACATTACTATCTGAAGGTATTTAAAACCATTGCAGTCATTTCACCAAGCTTGTCAAACTGATATACAGTATACAGTAGGTTTGGAATTTCAATTTGTAATATATTTGTCAGTTTAGGAAACACCATACGAAACGGCTTTCTCATGAAATGAGTTTTACTTTCAAAGCTATTGAATATTTGTTTTTGTTTATTGTGTATCATTATTGTCTGAAGCTACGTCAGGGCATGTAAGCCGTATGTGTATGAATAGTCACTGGACAGGGTAAAGTGACCCTACTTTTCATCACTGATTGCCAAACAATGCACATTCCCTAGTTGACCACTTAAACCCAAGTGGTAATCAGTTGCCAATGTACTTGGTGTGCTCCTTTTTTCCTTCTACACCAAATGTCTTTGCCAAAAATAGACGATATACATACAAGCTCACAACGCGGTGCATTGCGACATGTTCTGAGCTTATAGATCTGCTATTTTGGGCGAATGTGCCCCCCCAGAATCGAGATGCAAGGGTTCAAGTGGTTAATGCCTGTATTTAATTATTGCCGTTTGTAAATTGTGGCTTGATAGCTTTTATTTATTGTTTAGCTTTATGGCTTTCAGCAAACATCACTTCCCTGTTCTCCTGAATCGACCCTGATTTTCTGTTCCTCAAAGAAAGAAACCTACACTGGCTTACATAACTTCATGTCACACACAGTGAGAACTACTGAAGTTTATCCATAGTTAGGTAATTATTTATAATGGTTTGCATTTTACCGCTAAAACACTTGCTTAAAGTTGTTTTGGAAATAATGTCAATGGTATGGCCTTTTTATGTATTACGTTTTTTTTTTATCCATGTACTTTATTTATGTTTGTATCCCTAATCTGACTGGATTATTACATTGCACTGAATGCCTTTGCTCATACCTCTGCCTGTATAATTAAAAATTCTGTTAAGGTTTCTCTTGCCTTGTTTTGTTTTAGGACTACTAACTGGGTGTGGTTACAGATTAGTCCCTTATCCCATTTAGACTTGGAAAATCTATACGTTGTTATACCTTAAATTTCAGAAAACTTCGGTCAGAATTTAGAAGGCGTTTTTAGAATCGTTTTAGGTTTAAATTTGTACTACTGTATAAGTAGCACTAGAGGGTGACAAAGTACACACTATGTCACTCCAACTGCAGTGAATTGCACTTACACGATAATTTGTCTTATCAAATTTCTAAGTTGGTAAGATGCTGCAGAATTCTGATGAAATTTGTTTGCCGTTGGAATGTTTTAGTTCTTATTTTGCACATAATGACTAACTTCTAAGGAAATGGAACCATGGAACTCTGACCAGTTTAAATATGCTGCTATTATTTTGTCTCTCCTTTTCTCCCAATTTAGTCCCATTATAAGGCCCCTACTAATTGGTTAATTAGAAAGCTTAGAGATGAGCATGTGTTGCCTCATACACACGTGATGCAGCCAGTCCGCTTCTTTTCACCTCCCAATGAGCAGTTTCCCCGGTAGGAGTTGGCGTGTGCGTAGGCACACGCTATTCTCATTTCAGCTCCCCACTGAACAGGCGCCCTGACCAGCCTGTAGGAGTTGGTCCGGTTGTCCTAGTATGCGCCCAGAGGATTCAAACTCAAGTCTCCGTGGGGGGGGGGGGGGACAGGGGCAGGAACTTTACCCCTGTGACACCCGAGCACAGAATTAGAATTCTCTGGCTGACGTCCCAAGAGCTCCCTTTATCATTCCTTGGTCTTTATTTTCTTGCCTGTCATTGTCATCCAACCCCATAGAAAATCCTTACACTGGTCTGCACGTATATCTCACAAACGTAATCCCCACCCTATGTATTCTAATGACCCACTCAGTTGGGAGTTATAACCCATTGGGCCGCAGGGAAACTGATTTCTCTTTTGAAAGTGTGTTTGTGTGTCTATTGACACCCGCCCCCCCCAATCCTGCATTTTACCCCTTCACTGTGCTCTGCCCCCCCCCCCCCCCCCCCAGCTAAACTCTCTCCCCCACCTCCTAACCCCACCCTCTCTGCCATCCCCAAGCATGGTCTACAGTCTATATTTAAACTAACGTCGGGGGCCAACTGCTCCTCCACTGACTTGGGGCGCCTATCACTTTTCCCTGCCTGCTGTACATTTGTGTCAGCCCTCAGCCAGGAGGAGAGGGGACAAAAGAAGAACAGGGGAGACAGGGAAGTGGAGGAGAGGGGCACATTCACTCGTGGACCAAAGGATTTGGAACCCAGGGGCCTTCACGGCACGGAGTTGTATTGTATCTCATTTGTTGGAATATTTTTTGCCAGTGGACGCATTTCTCCAGGATATAGGGTTTTCCTAAGGCGGCATCAAGATGGCAGACGCCAAGCCAATGAATGAGGAGGAGTTGAAGAAGAAGCAGAGGGAGAAGCTGAAAAAACTGCAGGCCACAGGGGGAAACCCTCGACCCGCCCGAACCCTCTTCATGTTTGGGCTCAAAAACCCTATACGCAAGGGGGCCATCAACTTTGTCGAGTGGAAGTATCCTTCTATTATCTCTCTCACACACACACACACACACACACACACACACACACACACACACACACACACACACACACACACACACACACACACACACAGTTAACTGTAAACCAACCATCAGTCTTGGGCAAAGAACATTTTCAGTCCTGTTGAAGTCTAACTTAATCTGGGGGCGGAAATAGCCCTTAGAGACTGTAGATCTGCTATCTTCTGCAAAGAGATTTCCCTGGGGGAACCCAGTCAATTATGTACAGTATATAGGGTTGAAGTGGTGAAGAGTTATTAAAATCCTGTTAATTTTAGGATGTGCGCTGCTGAGCCTTTTAAAGACACAGGGACTTTAAGATTGCTGAAAGATGTCACCTGTCTTTAATATTAGCAGAGCTTGTACACACAGAAAAGGTGTGAATGCCAGGTGGCAGGTTGACAGCTGCTTTGTAGACCAGCTGTGATCAGCATGGTCAAGCTCTCTTTCAAATGTCTGCTAAGGGCTTCCCCTGAGTGTTAAGACTTTTGTTATGTGTGAGGCTGCCCCACGTCCACGTAAAGCATGTAACCCCAGTGTTTTCACTGTGAGGGCTGCTTAACCCCAATCTGTTTACAGCGGGCTGACAGAAACTATTAATTAAAGCCCTTTAATTTAATGATAAGTAACCTGGCTGGTTGGCATTGTGCTTTTAATGTGGAAAAAAAGCTGCTCTGTGAGGCCTGTTGTTTGCCTGTGTGCCTCCTGTTGTGTGCCTCCTGTTGGGGGTTTCCATCCTGTTTTTAGTCTGAAGTCCATTCCCACTTTAAGCTGTGGTTATAGTTACTGTAGATCTGAAATAGATTAGATGTATGGTCTCGTTATTAGTGTGGCATCAATATTCCAAAAATAATTGTGAAGAATGCGTTGAATTGGCCGTGTTCATCTGGCAACATTGGTCTTCATAGCTTTTGAAGCTATTTTGATTTATTTAGCTTTAGAACCATGTTTTCACCAGAGACTATCAACTATATTTTTTATCAGTTTTACTGAATGTTGTACTATTGTGCATTGTCTGACCTGAAATTGCAGTCACGCACCACCAACTCAAGATTTTTTGTAGTGGTGTAATCTCACAACCCAGGTATTGAGAGCCATGGAATGTTCCAGAAATAGAATAAAACAACTCAGAATACTTATAAATGGGATATTGTTTTCTCCTAGCAATGCTGTTGACAGCCTTTGGGGAACAACATGTCACAGAGTGGAAATATCCAGTCTCTTTTCTTGATAAGTGGAGTGTTTTTAAAAAGCCTTGGTCATATTCTAGGGCTTTGCAGCTGTCCTGTGGCATCACAGACTAGACATGATGCTGAGTTAGCAGGGGAATTCTATTAGGGTGCCCCCTATGGGTGGGAATTGACCTATACATTGGACAGAATTACACACACACACACACACACACACACACACACACACACACACGCCAAGGCCTGCAATAGGAGATTGGAGTTTGAGAGGCCACAGTGTTGTTTGATAACAGGGATGCGCAGCTGTGGAGCTGTTATAACACTGTTATGAATGAGGTTTTTAACTTTTTACCTCATGCAGACAATTAAATTAAATCACTCAGATAATGACATCATGGATCTAAAAATAGCAGGTGCAATTGACACCTGTATGTTTTTTTGTGTTGTGCATGTACACATTTAGACCAAACTTCAATGCATATTATGCAAATCCCAATATAACCAATATGTTGTCACATTTGAAGTCACATACATACAGGCTCATGTGCAGAACTAAAAAGAAATGTATACACTGAGAAACTCCTTCCAGTTTAGTTTTTAATTATCCACCTTGTGTGATGTTTCGAGACCTTTAGCTTTTCTTCCGACACACATTTTTGCGAAGCATGCCAACATGAAAAACTGATTTGCACAAATGAAATAAAAAAAAACCACATCAAACATGTCTCTCCAGCATGTTGGATGTGGATGTGAGTAGGGGTGCAGCAATTAATCGATTTAATCAATTATATATTTTTTTATTGATAATCAATTTTAATAGTAAAAAATAATCGACTTCGGGGACAATTTAGAAATTTAGCTTTTTTCAACAAAAGAAAAAATGCTAGCAAAAATAGCGGATCTATAAGCTCGCAATGCATCAGTCTACGTGTTGTAAGCTTGTAGATCTGCCATTTTAGCTATTTTTGTTCGACACTGTTGTATGATGAAGTATTAAATAGGGCTCAAGTGGTTAATCAGACTAATCAATTTGGTTGATTATAAAAAGTAGGATTTATTTGCGATTATTAACAACTGACCAATTAATTTAATTGGAAAAGTAAGTAATCGCTAAGAAAATAATGTATTGTTGCAGCCGACATGTCCTGTGTTACTGTATGTGGTTGTTCTGGTCCTTAACTGATTCCTCCAGACCCTTTGAGATCATCGTCCTGCTGACCATCTTTGCCAACTGTGTGGCTCTGGCCGTCTTCCGGCCCATGCCTGAGGAGGACAGTAACAACACCAACACCAACCTGGTGAGCATGCATGTGGACACGCGCACACACACACACACACACACACACACACACACACACACACACACACACACACACACACACACACACACACACACACACACACACATTATTACTATGAGGACGTCAAATTTTTATTGAAAATAGCAGAAAATAGTCGTGTTGTGAGGTTAATCAGCTTAGGTGCGCAATGTATTTAGTATTTAAGTTCTCTTGAGGAGCCAAAACTCTTTCTCTAAATCAGTGTCTAGATATGCAGCTCTGCTCACCAAATGGACGTGTCTGTTTTGAGTCTGTGAAGTCAGACTCTGCAAAATTCTACTATACTTGTGGGGGCATTTGGCCCTCACAAGTATACTGACACAAGTGTGTTACTCTATTAGGGTTTCCAGTTAAAACTGCTTGGGGTTGTGGGCCCCATGACAACACAGCAGACTGGATTCATTATATTTAGGAAGCAACCAAATCTGTGAACCATGACATCCTTGATGTTCCTTGAATGTTATCAAATGTAACTTCAATGTTCAACCTCCGTGAGGTGGAACGAATGTGACCACTGTGTGTTTTTGTGATATGTTTGTATGACATTGAAGGGATATCGTCGATTGGAAAACTTGTATGTCCAAAACTGTTCCTTTTTTTTATAAAAAAAAAAAAGAGATTTAAATAGTGAAAATAGCCAATCTACAAGCTAACAATGTGTCGCGTGCGACACTCTTGTATGATGAAATAGGGCATACATTTACGGGGGGGAAAAAACGTTGAAATATGGACATTCAAGGTTTCTGCCAGACGATATACTCTTACCCAATCTTGAATATTTAAGTTCTTTATTTTCAGTGGATGGTTCGTTTACTAGCTCTGCTCACCAAATGGACATGTTTGTTTTGAGACTGTGAAGTCACACTCTGCATATTAACACTATTAGCTACTGTGGTGTTTCAGCTGGTCGCTGGTAAATCCCCATGATCTCCACTGACTACATGCTTCCACCCCCTTCTCAGCTCTTGTAGCCTTTATCTCAGAGCCAAATAATGTCCCAGGCTCTGGCACAATGCTTTATTAGGTTGTTGACTGACTGTGACACCATGCTTTGTCCATCTCAAACATGACCTGCTGAATCACATCATGTTTCAAAGTCAAATTTGCACTACGCAGCACCCGACTATCCATGCCAGAATCTAGGTTGAGAACGTATAAAGAAATGCTGGCATTTTGTTTTTCAAATGGATATTTTGCTATAAATATAAGGATGGTCAATGTTTGCTCTTACTGCATACTTGCGGTATGAAGTAAGAGCATAATGGCCAGTGTGTGAATATGGTCATTAACCCATCAAACCGGGAATGCATTTGTGTAACCACTTTAACCATTATCTTTATTCGGCTATTAAAAAATAGCAGATCTGCTATTTTTGAAAGATGTGTGCAAATATTTTTTAAGCAAACATTTTTAACTCATATTTGCCTCTGGGGGGTCCCTGGAACTAAATATTTTGAGATGGGGGTCCGCTGCCAAATACATAATTTTGGGGGTCCTTGACATGAAAAAGTTTGAGAACCACCATTGAGCAACATAGGTTTTTTCAAAAAACTGTTAGATGATTTAGAAGGCATTTGTAGAATCCCCAGAAGCAAAGATTTGAGTTACAAATGTTCACTTTAAAACATATATATTCAAAGGTTTGCACACATTTTCATGATTATTTTTTTTTGCAGATCTACAAGCTCATATATTAATGAGCTTGAGCTTGTATATCTGCTATTTTTGAACAGCCAAAGAAATCTAAACATGACACAGATTCTTTCCCGGTCTAAATGCGTTAAGAAATTAAATGAAATGAAGTAGCTTATGTGTTGGTCAGGACTGTGGTTTTACCTCTTCCCTCTCTAGCTGGTTAGGTGTCTCAGAATGTCTCCTATAGAGTAGTGTAAGGTTAGCCGGGTGGCAGGTGCTGCTGGCTCCCTGGATGTTCTTTGAAGCGTGCCCTGGAGTTTTTTATATTTAGAACTCATAGGTGTGTGTATTGACGCTACCTCTGGGAGTCTGAGAGTTTGAGTAGAGCTCAATAATGGACAATAATGGCAGACATATGTTTTAGCGACAATTAATACTGTATACTAGCAATGTATTGTACAGTAAGTGAGCACTTTTATTGACAGAGGGAATTTGGTTTAAACCAGACCGGTACATTGGTCTTGCCAATATATCGTTATTTGCCTTTTTTTGACAACATCGCTATCAGCAATTATGCAGACGATGTGTCCTGGTTTTTAAACCACTTTCAAACTGGCGTCCCCATTTTGGGCATCCCATTATAAATGCCATAAAAAATAGTAGACCTACAAGCTCACAACGATGCGTTGTAAGCTTGTAGATCGTCTGTTTTTGAAAAACATGCAATAGGGCTTAAAGTGAATAAAATACATTCTAGTTAAATGATCTGAAAGTTTTTCTAATTGATTGGAACATTTTGCAGCTTTTGACAGAATATCGGTCAAAGCATTGGTTATCGGTGGTCTAAGACTCTCTAAAATCAGGATTGGCATTGAACCCAAAGATCTGGCATGGGTCGGGCTCTAATATGTCATTGCAGAGGCAAAAAGGCCACATACAGTATGCTACGGCGGTGGATGTTTATACAGTTGGCCTTGAGGAGGGCTACACTGGTAGATAGAGATGCATCCACACATTGAAAAGACGCGAGGTTTCACTTGGAGGTCTGTGACCCCACTTAGGGGGCCTGACCTTCAGTGCGTGTGCCAACATTTCAGTGGGCCACAGTCAGCCACCGTCTGCCCCTCAAATAGCATTCAATATACTTCACAATAACACACAACCCAGTGTCAATTTTGATGATACAACACAGCCAGTTGACCCACACTCCATGCCAAATCCACCATGATATTAAATTTCCTCTGGACCTCATCCTGACCTCATTTCTTTACGAATCCTGCCACGGGCCCCAAACCTACCTCATCCCAAATCCCTCTGCGACTACTCAGTGAGTCATTCCAGAGATGTTAGGGGTGTAAGAAGAGCTGGGGGAGGATCCATTCCCCCCCCACATCAACCCCTGGCCCGGTGCAGTCATATAACTAGACAGGCCCAAACAGCACCACCCTGTGGATGCAGGGGGTTGCCAGAGAGAGACCTCAGTCATACCACTCCATGTAACCCAGTAGTTACTCATTAAATATGATGGCTCATACATTTTTTCCACTACTCCAGAGCGTACCACACACAGTTATGGGGTCAGCCCCATGTTCCTTCTGCCCTTTGTTCCCTCAGTTTAGGGTTGGGGTAGGGGTTTGGGTTAAGGCATGAGGGAACATAGTGCTGAGGGAACATAGGTATATGCTCCGACAGTTACCCCTCTGGGATTAATTTAACTTGTTCTTTTCACTCAGTAAATGTATGTGTCAGGTTGTCTAAGTGAGATTGGCCAGGAATCTTAAATGAGGAGGAGAGACTGTGAAGTGTAAATTGATCTTTTCTGCCGCCAAAACATTGTTTTCTTTTATTTTGTATGATGAATGTCACTTTGAGTAGCAAAACCAAACACCACGGGGTCTATATCAAACTGGTTGCTTACTTGCTTCCCATCTTACCATGTTTGTACTGTAGTCAACTGTGAAGGGAGAAGATTAGGGCTGTGAGTATTCTGCTATCTCATGATTCGATGTAAAGGTTTTATCAACTAAACACACAAAGGTAAATCCAACATCCCAAAAAAATGTGTAAAAAAAAAAGATTTTTGAAAATGAGAATCGATTCTGAATCGTCCAACAGTAGAATCGCGATTCGTATTCGAATCGATTTTGTTCTGACACCCCTAGAGAAGATATGTTTTTCAAAACAAGTACACAGCTCCACTAAGCAATGATGCTGTGTTTAATGATTTTGGAATGCAAAAATAGCTCCCTGCTTTTTTTATTGATACATTGATTGATTGATTGATTGATTTATTGATTGATTGAATACCTTATTAGCAAGTTTAGGAAACAGTACGGCAGTACAGTTCATTAGGTAATTTCTACTCGATTCATCAAGACATACAATACATTACATATCAGCAACAACACTAAAAGCAATTCTAGATATATTTACAGAAAAAAGGCGGTGGGACGAGGGCCAGGGGCAGAGGATGCCACTCCCACTGGGCTCCTATGCCACAAAAATGTGGAATGCCCTACCAAAAGCCGTGAAGGAGTGTAAAACCCTATTCTCATTCAGAACCGTCCTATAGAGCGTGCCAACGCGTCGTCACCACGGGGGGGGGGGTCAGTCCTGACCAACACATAAGCTACTTCATTTCATTTCATAGTAGCGCAGACATGTTTGTTTTGGGGAATGTTAAGTCAACCTGGTTTATACCCCTCAAATCAAATCCTTCAGGATTTTTGGCACGCTCTATAAAAGAGCACCTACAGGTCGCTGCAATTCGAAACTGGCCCCTGTAAAAGTCAAAACCTAGCCTTCCCCCGCCCCTCGAACTGTTTACTGTACATATTTTTAGTTTTTCTTATTTTCAAACTGTTTTTATGATGTTCTGCATAGTAGCGTGTATCTGTCTGTCATTTAATGTCTCTATGAATTGAGTAAGGAGGACCCCAGTTGAAACAAGCCATATGGCTTTCTTTTTCTTTTTTTTCCTATTTAGTTGACCTTGTACTTTCATGTGCTTTTTGTCTGCAAACTTTTAAATAAAGTATTCAATCAATCAATCAATCCTCGCTGAGGGAGAGCGTTGTTTGACTCTCTGGGGGCAAGACAGTAGGGGCTTAGATTGCCAAATCCATTTATAATTTGAGGACAGCCATGTTTTTAGGTCAGTTTTAAAAGTGGGTGGGGAATCGAGACTTTTAATGGCTGTTGGTAGTAGAGCATTTCACATTTTGGTGGCAGAGTGGTATGCATTTTACTCTGAGTTTGAGCCGAATATATCTAGCTGCTATGTTGCGTTTACACGCACGCACGCACGCACACACAAACACACACACTCAGTATATATACGGATGCACACTCAAGACTGTGTGTGTGTGTGCACCTTTTTTTATTCATAACCTTTTTTATTAATTACAAAACACTGCTAAAATACTCTCTTGGAAAACGACTCAAATGCCAAAGGTTTCTATGACTCCTCCAATCCGCTTATTGTTCGCTGTCTTCAGCATTTGGATATATTACTTGTAACTATGTGTAATATAGAAATGAGACTATGTGATTATCTCATTCCCTGGTCATTTGTTTTTGTCTTTCAGGAGAGTCTAGAGTATATTTTCTTGGTCATCTTCACTGTAGAATGCTTTGCGAAGATAGTGGCGTATGGGCTCGTATTCCACGAGGGGGCCTATTTACGGAACTGTTGGAACATATTGGACTTCGTCATCGTCTTCATGGGGTAAGATGAGCTCTGGGCTGCACATCGCCAGCCCTCTCTACACAGCCAGAGGTCATTGGACACCCCTGGTCACCCCTTGACCAAATAACTTTTTTCTTTTTCAGCTGAAAAGTTGATGTATTGTTAAAAGTGAAATGATGTAAAGTTAAACAATATACTTTGTTGACCGGGGCCCCCCGGGCTCTATACTTGGCCCCCTCCTTTTTTCTCTCTATACCAAATCTCTTCGCCAAAAATAATTGTTGCTCGGCTAACTTTGTCAAATGTTCGCCCATTTATGACATGCCCCGAATATGGATGCTAGGTTTCATTTGGTCATGTACATTTATCAAGTAATACCTAAATTGTGTGCATACAATCAAATGTGACAGTTGTTGATAGCTAAATCACTGATAGCTTCATTGTGTTTTCTCACAGCCTATTCACCTTTGTCTTGGACACCATCAACATGATCATGGGTATTGAACCGGAGAAGGGCGGGGGATTTGACATGAAGGCCCTGAGAGCTTTCAGAGTTCTGAGACCCCTACGCCTGGTCTCTGGAGTCCCCAGTAAGAATCTGCACCTCAATACAGTACAGTACTGCAGATAGAACAACTAACCCTGGCTTTTTTGAATGGTGCCAACCACTCCTACATTTGACCGTGTGTGTGTGTGTGTCTGTCCGTCCGTCCGTATGTTTGCGGATGGCCTCAACATGTTTGTGTCTGGCCTCAACAGCTGCATCTGATTGCAACACAAAGATGCAACCAGTTACACTAATTAAACACAAACAGGAGTGCAACACATGCGCATAATGAACTCATCAAAGGCACCACTCACTTCACACTGGGTGTGATTTGTTTTACAGTTCTGTCCACATGGAAGTTTATAACATTTTTATGATTTATTTATTTATTATTCTTACAGACTTTCTTTGCTTCAGTATTATAGGTTGAAATGTCTCTCACTTCTAATTATTCCTGTGGATATTTATTTTCCTTTTTTCTTTCGTTTTTTTTGTGTGTGAAACTACATAGTCAGACAGTTGCAAACTGAGTGTGAAGAAGTGTGAGATTATTATTTCTAACTGAAATAGGACAGTGTCTGTGGGTTGTATCAATATTGAACCAATAGAAAGTATTAACAAGAGCTTGTGACTAAATAATAGCTACGTTGGATCAATTGGAACACAGGTTCTTTTTTTTTTCATTTCCTGAAAAGTATCAGTTTTGGACATGCAGGGTTTCCACCTGGCAGCGAGGATAAGTAACTGTGTTTTACCGTTCTCCTCCAGGTCTACAGGTAGTTATGAACTCCATCCTCAAAGCCATGCTTCCTCTGATACATGTCGGTCTACTAGTCTTCCTGCTGGTCACCATCTACGCCATCGTGGGCTTGGAACTCTTCAAGTGCAAGATGCACAAAACCTGCTACTATACTGGCACAGGTAGATCAACAAGGGCCTTTATGGGCACATGATAATGCAGTGGTTCTCAAAGTGGGGTCCGGGGACCCTCCCAGGGGTCCTTGAGGGGGTTCCAGGGGGTCCTCTGCAAAATGTGTTAATATAGCATCGGAATCAAGTTGAACGACTTTAACCTATTGTTTTAAAATAGCCGGTCTACAAGCTCACAATGCGTTGTGAGCCTGTAGAGCTGCTATTTAAAATAAATCTCGAATTAATATAAATATAATATTAATAATATAATAAAAACATTTTAATAACACAAATCTTGTATCGTGGGCACAAAATATTTTCAGATGGGGGTCTGTGGCCAATTACATATTAATTCTGGGGTACTTGACATGATAAAGTTTGAAAACCACTGGGATAATGATAATAATAATAATCAACATCCACCTCTACATGTTATGTTACTATCACCATCACTTTCCCTGTTAAAATGTGTTAGTACAACCAACCAACCAACCAACGTACAACCAAGCTAAAGATATTCAAGTTAAAGAATACAGTACCAAGAGCCTTACGGTATATTCTATCTTCTAGACATCTATGCCACAGCAGAGAATGAGCTGCCGGCCCCATGTGCCCAGGCTGGAAATGGCCGACGCTGCCTCATCAACGGCACAGAGTGCAGGCCGGGCTGGGAGGGCCCAAACAACGGTATCACCCACTTTGACAACATTGGCTTTGCCATGCTCACCGTCTTCCAGTGTATCACCATGCAAGGATGGACAGAAGTGCTCTACTGGGTGAGTGACAACAACCCTCCTTCCTTCTTTCCTCAACCCATTAAGACCTGAGACAGATTCTACAAAATGCCTTCTAAATCAGTAGTTCTAGCACTTTCAAGATTTTTCAAAAATGTTCAAAAATAGCAGATGTACAAGCTTGCAGCGCGGCACGAAGTGAGGTTGTATATCTGCTATTTTTAAATGGCCAACGCAAGAAATCTAAAATGACTCGGATGCTTTCACGGTTTTAATAGGTTAAATTAGTTTGTGGCAAATTAGGAAATCATTATTCCTTTTTCCACTTGCCCTATGCACTCAATTAAGGCATATGCAGAAAATACTTACCATTCCTACCAATTGGATTCAACTGAGGATTTGTCAACTTTTAGGTGCGATTGTGGAAAGCTAGAGTTTGTCAAAGGAAATCTGTTTGTAACTGAGAGTAATGATCCACTTTTATCTTTCAGGTGAATGATGCGATTGGGAATGAGTTTCCCTGGCTCTACTTTGGCCCACTTATTCTAGTGGGCTCCTTCTTTGTGCTCAATCTAGTCCTGGGTGTGCTCAGCGGGTAGGACCTCTCTCTCTATCGCTCTCTCTCTCTCTCTCTCTCTCTCTCTCTCTCTCTCTCTCTCTCTCTCTCTCTCTCCCTCTCCCTCTCTGTCCCCTCTTAGTTTCTACTGTAGTTCTTTCACAGAAAATGGAGAATCACGTTGATCACCATCCCTCTGTTTTGCTTAACTAGAGAGTTTACCAAAGAACGAGAGAAGGTGAGGTGTCGTGGAGAGTGGCAGATGTTACGAGAAACCCAGCAGTTGGACGAGGACCTGCATGGCTACATGGAGTGGATCACTCATGCCGAGTTCCTGGATGAGGACAAAGATGGTAAAGAACACGATAAAACCACCTTAAATCCATATACATCCAATGTCCCCCCCCCCCTTTCTTTATCCCGTCCTTTTTAGAGATGTATTCATTAATTTCAATCTTTCTACTCTTGTCAGGTCTCCTGCCGTTGATCAGTGATGGTGAAACAGACAGCCTCTATGGCCTGGAGGACAAGAAATATCTTTACTACTAGTGAGTCTGTTGCCGTTTTGGTCCTTCATTCACACAATGAAGGTCGTTTGACGGTGTCGAGTGTTTTTCTTTTTTTACATTGTAATTTGTTTTGACATTTTTGTTCATGACTATTGTGTAAATGCATCTCTACTGTGAACTGGCATATGCTAATATTTCATGTGTACTGTCTATGTGTAGTCGCCTGGGCCGACGCTGGAACCGTTTCTTCAGGATGAAGTGTCTGATTTATATTAAGACCAAGAAGTTTTATTGGGGGGTGATGATCCTGGTCCTCATCAACACATTGTGCCTAGCTACAGAACACCACAACCAGTCTGAGTCGCTGACCATGTTTCAAGGTTTGTCATAAATTTTATTATTATTATTTGTAATGACCTTATCAGGGAAAATTCAGTTTTTTCCCCCCCAGTTTCATCCAACTGAAGGCTGCTCAGATGGTTATGATGAGAGCTCGAATATGGTCAGCTAAGTATAGCGTTTAAGTCAGGGGTGGGCGACTTGGTGATGATGGAGAGGGCCACTATATTTCCACACTCACTCCAGGGGGCCACATTGAGTATCTGTGCTCTCACCAGTAATATGCTTTAAACCCCATCACTCAATTAGCCCGTAATAGTCACAAATGTAAAAAATAAAGGGATATTGGCTATTATTATGCAGTGTGACAGTTTTTATTTAATTTCAAATGCATTTAGTAATACTTATCTTAACTTTATGAACCCAAATACAAATAACAGGACAGCTGATACCGTATCAGTGGTACTAGTCCATACCTGGGGATGTGCGCACTCCAAGTATTTGCAGACTTTGGGTTATGCGCTGTGTACACAGTATATGCTTAGTTAAGGAAACTGCTCATTTGATGTGTGTCAATGTGTGTGCGAGTGCCATGGGCATGATATCCAAAGCGGCCATCAGCCTACAAAAGGATGTCTGTGGAAACATCACTAAATCAAACTCCTTTATGACTTTGTAGCGCTGTCTGTTCTGTCTGTGTGTGTGTGTGCGTGCGTGTGTGCGTGCGTGCGTGTGCGCGTGTGCGTGTGTGTGCGCGCTGTAGCCCCGAAGCTAAGTTCACCCAGCGGCTACTGATCCCATAGCCCGTAACCATGACAGAGCCCATAGCCCGTGGGCTCTGTTGGCTTGTGGATCTGCTAGTTTCAATGCTTTTGTGACGCTGTAGTACTATGATGAAGTAGGGCGTTAATTTACGAAAGACCACAAACAGTTAGAATATGGAGATAAGAGGTTTCTGCCCGACAGCAACAATATGCAGTTTGTAACTGCTGTATCCCGTCTCCATCTGCTTGTCTCTTTCCCGTCTCTCCTCACCAGACGTTGTCACCAGGCTGCTGCTGGTGTTGTTCTGCGTGGAGATGTTCATGAAGATCTACGCGCTGGGTCCCAGGACCTGCTTCATTTCCACGTTCAATCGCTTTGACTTCTTTGTGGTGTTATGTTCAATCCTGGAGATGATCTTGTTGTCCCTGGACGCTGTGTCTCCGCTAGGCATCTCCATCCTCAGGTGCATCAGGCTGCTGAGGTTCCTCAAGGTCACCAAGTAAGTAACCTGCATCTTAAACAGCACAACTACATTTTCTCTTTTTTTCTCTACTTTGTTTATTCGGTTTTCACAGGAGTATTCATTGTATACAAACAGCTATTATGCAGAGAATAACTTCATTCTGTGTAAAAGATTGTGAAGTTACAAATTACAAATTGTGAGCCCAGATGGCTCACAAGATAGGAAAAACAAAGTGGCCTAATGCATATCAAGCTGGAGGTCCTTGAAATGAAAAGGGTTGAGAATCACTGTAATAATGGCTAGTTTCAGTCATACTCTGGTAACGCCTCTCTCCTCACTCCCCAGATACTGGAAACCTCTCAGTAATCTAATAGCCTCCCTCCTCAACTCTGTGCGCTCCATCGCCTGCCTCCTCCTGCTCCTATTCCTCTTCATCGTCATCTTCTCCCTCCTGGGCATGCAGGTGTTTGGGGCGAAGTTAAATTTCCTTGACAGCAAACACAGACGCAGCAACTTCGACAACTTCCCCCAGGCCCTCATCACTGTATTCCAGGTGAGGGACTAAATCAGTGTTTCCTAAACATTGTAAACCATGGTTGTGTCATGGACCGTTTTGTATGGGCCGTGAGTAAATATTTGTTTTTTTTAAAGTTGTTTTAACGTTTGTTTTTACCATTCCTACAAAACAATATATATAATGTCCTTCAAAATGTTAAAAAAAATGTTTTTCTCAGAAATGTTCTCGTTTTTTTCTCCAATATATTATATATTTTTTCAATTATTATTTCAATATTTCATTTGTGCATATTGTTCTTATTGTGCAGCTTTCAGTTATTGTTTTTGGTATCTTATAATCTTGCAAGGGATGGGTCTTACTCTTAAGACACAAAAATTCAGTTCATTCATTCAATTTGTTAGTTTATTCATTCATGCGTATAGCTTATTTGTTGATGTGTGCTGTACTGCTGCTAGTTTAGTACTATCTCTCATCCATTTTGTTGACACTTCCCCGTCCCGCAGGTCCTAACAGGAGAGGGCTGGAACACCGTTATGTACACTGGTATCAGAGCCCACGGAGGCCCTGCTTTCCCTGGAATCCTGGTCAGCATCTACTTCGTCATCCTCTATCTCGTAGGTCACTGTATCCTCTCTGTGCACTGCAGTACAATTCATAACAGCCACAACAGCCACAAAATATACTTAAAGTACCCAAAGTGAAAGTACGGAAATGTTTGAAAATAGCAGATCTACAAGCTATTGCGACGCGTTGTGAGCTTGTAGATCGGCTATTTTCAAATAGCCTATGTATAAAATAGGTCGAAAGTGGTTAATGTTGTACATTTGATATATTAATGTATATCTGTAAAGTAACTAGTAACTAAAGATTTCAAATAATTGTAGTGGAGTAAAAGTACAATAATTGTCTCTAAGATGTAGTGGAGTAAAAGTACTGAAAATACTCCAGTAAAGTAAAATGATCTCAAAATTGTGCTTAAAGGGATAGTTCACCCCCTCAAAAAAAAATCTGTCGATTAGTCACCCCATGGAGACTTGAATTCATTTTTTTTGTCGCATTCCTAAGCCAATAATTTGATGACCATCAGACGGGTAGGCAGCGGTTCCGGTAGGAGACACAAAGGAGACTTTTTGTGTCTCCTACCGCAACCACTGCCGGTCATCAAATTATTGGCTTAGGAATGCGACAAAAACAAAAAAATATCCATGAATTCAAGTCTCCATGGGGTGACTAATCGATAGGAATAAAGGACATTTTGGGGTGAACTATCCCTTTAAGTACAGCACTTGAGTACATGTTCTTCGTTACTTTACACCACTGGGACGACAGTATTTTTGTTGTCACCGTCATTGAGTGTGTTCTTCCTGAGCTGGTTTGCGCCCAGACATCCTCCTCAACGTGTTCCTGGCCATCGCCCTGGACAACCTGGCCCAGGCTGAGAGCTTGACCGCAGCCCAGAAGGAGAAGGCTGAGCAGAAGTTGGTGAAGCAGTTGAAGAGGTAAGAAGGCCATGTGGAACTTTGATATGAGATAGCTCTTAACCACATGAACCCTATAGCGTAGTGGTTCTCACATTTCTTTCAAGTCAAGGACCCCCAAATTGATATTGTACATGGCCGTGGATGCCCGTCTGAAAGGGTTTTGTGCCAGGGACCCCCAGAAGAAAAGATTTATGTTTAAATGATTCAAAAATGTCCAAAAATGTTTCAATGTTTTTCAAAAATGTTCAAAAATAGATCAGAGCAGAATAGAGCAGATCTACAAGCTCACAGCGCATCACTTCGTGCCGTGCTGCGAGCTTGTAGATCTGCTCTTTTTGAATTGCCAACATATAAATTGATAAAGTGGTTAAAATGATTGTGATGCTATTATCCATGGCTTTTTGCTGGGGACCCCCTAGAACCCTCCCAAGGACCCCTGGGGAGGGTCCTTGGGAGGACCCCACTTTGAGAACCACTGTCCTAGCGTCCCTATTCTGGGGGGGGTGAACATTCGGTCAAAATTGTTGATCTACAAGCTCTGCAATTTTGTTGATCGACTATTTTCGCCAAAGAGATTGGGTCTAGAGCAGAAAAAGGAGGGGGCCTATAGTATAGAGAGCCATACCAAATGGTTCCATTTGTTAAATTAACGGTGCTGTAAGTCATTGGTTCTCAAAGTGGGGTCCGGGGGCCCCCAGGGGTCCTTGGGGGGGTACCAGAGGGTCCCCAGCAAGGTTAGTTAATAAAGCGTCACAATCATTTTAACCCCTTCATCCATATTTCATACTTTGGCTATTCAAAAATAGCAGATATACAAGCTCATAGCGCGGCACCGAGTGCCGCGCTATGAGCTTTTAGATCTGCTATTTCTTTTCTATTGTGAAAAAATCTTTGAATATATATATTTTTAAAGCGAACATTTGTAACTCAAATATTTGACTCTGGGGGGTCCCTGGAAGCTCTATATTCGGATACCAATCATTGTTATAGAGTGTTTGTTCAGTAACAAGGGTCTCCCTGCCTCTCCTCTTTAGTAAACAGTAAACTAAATTCATCCGATCAGGAGAGACAACCCTAAAAAGATAATTAATCAGCTTCACGTTCCAGTTCCAGTTTTGTCTGCTCATTTATTCGTTTTGATCACTTCCATTTCCACTTATTTATCCTGTATGGCTCTCCTGATTGGATGAAATTGGTATCCCGGCATGAAAATATATTTTCTGTGTACTAAAGAGCTGAAGAGAACGGAAGACCTGTGTGTCACTGAACAAATGGTAGTTAGTTTCTATCAAAATATATATGTAAACCCTATGTAAACCCTTAAATTAAGAAAATGTACTGCACCTTTAACACTCAGGATTTTACAGTGTTTTTGTCAAAGCTCCGCTGAGTCCGCTCTCCTGTCCATGTTTATTCCTCCAGAAAGATGCCTGAGAAGACGGATGAAGAGAGGGAGAGGATAGCTAAGAAACTTGCAGAGGGCAAGAAAGTTGAAGCCCTGCCCACCACAGACAACGTTAGTACAGCAGTTCTCCTTTCATACACCATGTTAACTCTGAGCGCCACCACACTATCCTGAGTGTTAATTGAACTCTGAGAGCGCATTTGTACACTCTCGGGAGTTAGAGACCTGTAAGCGTCCATTTGGTTCCATTTGTACACTTTCACATTTAAATTGAAACGTCAGGTTTTCCATGCAAATGCCCCATACTTATACGGATGCTTCCTTTTTCAACTTTCAGCTAAAAATCGATGAGTTTGAGTCCAATGTGAATGAAGTGAAGGATCCCTTCCCCCCAGCAGACTTCCCAGGTAAAAAAATGAAAACGAAAAACTAATCTCAAACTCCTTTGCTTGTTGGTTGTCACAAATGCTGAAGTCATTGAACGGGCTGCATTGTAGCCCAAGCTGATGGCTGTTCAGATGTTCATGATAAGGGAGGAGCTGTTAGGGGTTAAGTGTCTTGCTCAGCGGCACTTCGACACATAGACATGGGTGGGCTGGGAGGCGAACTTGGTGACCTTCTGATTACCAGACAGCCTCTCTAACACTACTCTTGTTGCAGTTATAATTATAGTAGCACATCATTATTATTAGACCCAGTTAATTCCCTAGTGCATTTATAGTCAGAGTCTAAAGTTAGGCTATTTTCACATACTCTGGCCACTACCATATACAGCCTACTGTACAAGTCGTAGTTTCCTTTACAAGAATCAAGAATCAACATGGATTATTTGTCACTCACTCACATGCAGTGAAATGGTGGTAAAGCAGCACCAGCTAACAGCTACAGTAACTCCAGTAACAGGAGTGCTATAGGTCTATTTGCCTTTCTCTTGGTTTCTCTGGTCTCTGTGATACTATAACAGGCTATCACTGTGAGCTTGTGTCAAGAGAAGAATATTCACCATAGTTTTGAATTGCACAATATATATATATAGTTTGTATGCATTCTGAAAACCCGGAAGTGAGTTCGTAATGGATTCCCTCGCTAGATTTCCACTGCTGTTTTTTTCCCCATAGGGTTTTAAAGTTTATGCAGAAAATACGATCTGTGGTTAAAATAAGCCTTAGAGAGTTTCAAGTTTTGTTGTAAAATGTGTTGATTTGTAGAGATTATCTTGTTCAACTAAACATGTGAATATCATAAGCCTGTGTTGTGGTGCAAAGCTTAATGTTCTTAATTTAAACATTGCCCAATGTAAACATTTTCATTTGAAATGTGCTTTGAGTGACAGCTCCATGGTGAGAGGAACTTCTGAGCTGAGCCTAATTTATGCTCCGCCACATGACAGCGTCACACGCCCAAAATAGCCGACCTACAGTACAAGCTCACAATGCGCCGCAGTTATGCAATGAAGTATGAACATTGGTGGAAGAAGTACACAGATTGTTTACAGTTTCTAAGTAGCAATATCACAATATAAAAATACTCTTACAAGTAAAAGGCCAGTATAAAACATTTGACTTGAGTAAAAGTACAAAAGTATTGACATTAAAATATACTTACAGCATCTACAAGCTTTACAATATGTCGCGATGCGTAGGGAGCTTGTAGAACGGCTATTTACAAATAGGCAAAGTGTAAAATTGGTGTGGGGTGTCGGGTGGAAACATGTCCAAAACTGTTATTTTTCAGGATTCAAATTCCAAAACATCGAAAGTAGCAGATCTACAAGCTTAAAACGTGTCCGTGTTTCGAGCTTGCAGATCTGCTACTTTTGAGATTTTTTGGGGGGCTTTTATGCCTTTATTGATAAGACAGTAGGGCGACAGGAAATGGGGAGAGAGATGGGGAGTGACATGCGGCAAAGACCGATGGGAACGGGACTCGAACCTGCAACCCGCTGTCAGGCTACACTGAGCCTTGGTGCCTGGACCGCTATGCCAGCGGCCCAGGCCTGCTTTTGATGTTTTTGCATGATGCTCTAGTGTGATCAAGTAGGGAGGACGTAGAGCCTCTGTCCTACTCCTCCCGCCCAACACATCCTGCTGACAGGCGCCGCCCTAGCCTGTACGACTACAAATGACAGTTACATTAATTTACGAAAAAAACACAAAAAGTTAGAATATGGAGATAGGAGGCTTGTAAATGTGCTTGGTTACTTTCCTCCACTGAGTACAGTATGAATGGGGCTTTGGCCTACCACTGAGTACAGTATGAATGGGGCTTTGGCCTACCACTGAGTACAGTATGTGAATGGGGTGTTGGCCTACCAAAAGACTGACCACCTGCACGTCACTCTGCACCACAGGTGACGACGAAGAGGACGAGCCAGACATCCCCATTAGCCCCCGGCCTCGACCAATGGCTGACCTGCAGCTGAAGGAGGAGGCGGTGCCCTTGCCTCAGGCCAGCTCCTTCTACATCTTCAGCCCTACGAACAAGTGAGAACCACACAGTATCATGTACTGTACTCACTGCTGTGCTTCATTAGCAAAACCACTGACTTCAAGTTTAGCCACTTTATACCTGCCGTCCCTATTGGGCATGTCATTACAGGCGGAAATGTTCACAAAATAAATCTAAAATAGCAGATCTACAAGCTCACATTTTGCGAGCTTGTAGATTAAAAAATATATAACTTAAGCGGTAAATAAAAGTTAATAATAAAAGTAGTATCATATAATAAATAAAAGTTCAGTTTGTGTTTTTATTTATTTATCTATCAACAAGTTAATTCTGTTTATTTGTAATTTTTGTATTTCATTTTTGGATTTTAAGTTACATGTTCTCAAATAGAAACTGTACTCTTAAGTCTTTTGTTGCTAATTTACCTTACACAAGGAGTACATCATTTTTGTGCATTTGCAGACAATGCACAAACAATGTACTGTAATACAATTCGTGTGTGTGTGTGTGTGTGTGTGTGTGTGTGTGTGTGTGTGTGTGTGTGTGTGTGTGCGTGTGCGCGTGTGGATTAGGATCCGCAAACTGAGCTTCAAGATCATCAATGCCTCGTCCTTCACCAACTTGATCCTCCTGTTCATTCTACTCTCCTCCATCTCGCTGGCCGCAGAGGACCCCATTGACCCCAAATCCCCTAGAAACAAGGTGACGTCCAGGGAAATCTCAATAGAACCCGTTTTGTAAATGTGCGATACTGTAAATGGATTCTCAATGTATCTATTAGACAACTAATATGATAACTGTGTACCCTTCTTCTTAGGTCCTGGGATATGCCGACATTGTCTTCACCAGTGTGTTCACCATTGAGATCATACTGAAGGTAAACCCTGCATGGAAGGCGGTTTAGTTTTTATATGTCTACTGATGTGGCTTGGATAATTTCTACGTAATGTATAACAAGAACAACTTTGGAAAACCCAGACTCCGTGGGGGTGGGCAGCTACTTTACCACTGCGACACCCCAGTGCCCGTTGTTCTCCTTTCATTTAAACCCAAGTCCAGTTCCTGTGTAAGATGCAAGATGATGTAATGTTCACATATGTTATATGTGACCAACAGATGACAGTGTATGGAGCGTTCATGCACGAGGGATCCTTCTGTCGTAACTCCTTCAACATCCTGGATCTGATTGTGGTCACAGTCTCCCTGGTCTCAATGTTTGCGGAGTGAGTTCAAGTTTTGACGTAGCCACAATTTCACAGGGATGAATACTACATATTTCCTTTTACTTTATTTGTTTGTTTAGACGGGACACCGCATATTAATGAACAGTGCATATCAATGTAATGTAAAGGCACTGGATTTAGCAAAGATGCTGCTTTACATCCACAGTCCCCACAAAAAAACACTAGACAAAAACAGGCAGAAAGTGGAGTACAATACATTACATTACACAGGGAAAACAGAGCATAAAACGTAAATACAAGAACAAAGGTACAAAACAGGTACAAAAGCTGCAAAGTATATCTATTTAAGGCTAAGACTAAAACAAGTTCCACTTGGCTTGTGTAGTATTGCACTAAGAAAATAGCAGCGTTTTAGAGGGCAATATATATTTGTATCCTAAAGTGAATTGTGTATAAAGTGCAGTATTGCTTTCAAGTAGTACAAGATACGTTTGTCAAATAGAGTGCCCAATTATGAATGGTCGCAAGTTTGGTTATCAAGTAACCATTTTTTTTAGATTGTACTTAAAGGATGGAAAAGTAGGACAATCTCTTATGGCCAATGGAAGGTTGAACAACCCTGTACTGTGAGGACATTTTGTCCGAATGTGGTTAGCCTGTGCTGCACTTAGGGTGACCACCTTCAAACAGGTCCATTGAGGGACAGATGAACCCGTTTCGCGGGACACATGCACGCGCGCGTGCCCAGCGGTTCTGGGCGGATTGGGTTCGTTTTTTTCCAGTTTTTGGTTTCTTTATTTCGGTTTTAGGGTTAGGATTAGGGTTAGGTTAGGGTTATGTTATTTAATTCTTATTTTTGCCTGATTTTACCGATTTATTATCAAAAAATATATATTATTATTTTTTTTTTCATATCTTTGATTTTCAGGACATTGCTCTGCTTGTGTGGGACGCGGGATACAGGGTCCAATTTCGGGACTGTCCCGCAAATTTCGGGACGGGTGGTCACCCTAGCTGCACTTCGCAATCCCCTCTAGTGGTTGACCTAGTGCTGATTCCTCTATCAGGCTTTCTGCAGTTTATTCTTTATTCAAATCCCAACCTTCTGAACTACAGTAGCAATATCTCACACTTGTGTCGCACTAAAGTAGTGAAAATAGCAGATCTATAAGCACACGTTTCAATTCAGAATAAATTATAATAAAAAAGGAATGGTTTTGTACATAAGAGATTTCTACTGGACACCAATGATATATACGGCAACTGGTTGGTGGAGTCATACAAACTGCGATGCTGTATTTCTAGTTTTTTTTTGCACAACTGAGTGTATTGTGTATCTGCTGTGTGCAGGTCCAGTGCCATTTCTGTGGTGAAGATTCTCAGGGTGTTGAGGATTCTGAGGCCTCTCAGGGCTCTCAATCGAGCCAAGGGCTTGAAGGTAAAAGGCAAACATTCACAAATCTGCACCTTTGAATCTCTCTTGCTAAACACTTTGATGGTCCAATCATCTGAACTATTTATGATACGTGTTTGTTTTCTTTCCTTTTCTATTGACAGCACATGGTCCAGTGTGTGTTTGTGGCAGTCAAAACCATCGGTAACATTGTGCTGGTTACCATGCTCTTGAATTTCATCTTTGCCTGTATAGGAGTGCAACTCTTTAAGGTGGGATTTTGGTAGTTCACATTTTGTATTTCATTATGTTCACATTTTCATGTTATCATAGCATTTTCATATATCATATATTTAAAGTAATTTATTAACATCAATACAATCTACATAAGTCACATAGCTTTGAATAGTCCCTATTGGGGTTTTAACGAATTATCATATTTCCTTTAATTCTCAGGGTAAATTCTACAGCTGCACAGATGAAACCATAGTAACCCCAGAGGAATGCCAGTAAGAGAAATGCCAAGTGATTCATCAGAAATCAAGTATGAATATATATTTTTTTGATTAATTAATGTTCCTGTCTCCTCTCAGGGGGATATACGTGAAACACGTGGAGAACTCCCTCCAGCCAACAGTGTTGGCTGAGAGACAATGGATCAACAGTAACTTCAACTTTGACAATGTGTTCAAAGGCATGCTGGCTCTATTCACTGTCTCCACATTCGAGGGCTGGCCAAAGTGAGTATGAAGAGCTCTTGATATGAAAAACCACCTCTTTGAATTTGGTCATTTATACCCCATGCCTTTGACAGAAGGCAGAAACATTTTATTTATACATTTTACACTTTTTCATTTTTAACGTCCTATTTTATGCTATTTTATAATTGTATGACAGTGTCACGCAAAGTCGCGAAAATACCCATTCTACCAGCATAGTGAGCTTGTAGATCTGTTATTTTCCCTATTTATTTTAAATTTCACCTCCATTATAATGACATGCCCAAAATAGGGACGCCAGTTTGAAAGTGGTTAAGCCTGTCTGTGGGTTTTATAGATATTTAACCAATGAAAAGTATTAATAAGAGCTTGTGACTAAATAATAACTACATTGGATCAATTAGAACACAGTCCTTTTTTTCCACCACGTCATCTCCATAAGATGACGTGGGGACCTTTGTTGGACCCTTATTGGATCTCTCATCTTTGATTATGATCTTTTTCAACAAATCTCACCTCATGTGCGTCTTTCTCTCTCACCTCCCTCCTTTCCGTTCTGTCCCAGGCTGCTGTACACAGCCATAGACTCTGACAAAGAGGACATGGGACCTGTCTTCAACAACCATGTGGACCTCTCCCTCTTCTTCGTCGTCTACATCATCCTCATCGCCTTCTTCATGATGAACATCTTCGTGGGCTTCGTCATCGTCACCTTCCAAGAGCAGGGCGAGTCGGAGTACCAGGACTGTGAGCTGGACAAGAACCAGGTACCACTTTGAGGAGACCAGTGGTTCTCAACCTTTCAGGCTGTGACCCCCCAAAATGATCATTTTTTTCCCTCTTTCTTATAGTTTTTATTGTATAGTTTGTTGATTACTTTTTATACAATAATTGCCTTTTATTTTTATTTCTTAATTTTATTTTAGTTATTAAAAAGGTAATTAAATTGTCACTTCACTGTCTTCTGGGGACCCTCCCAAAATCATGTGGGGATCCCCCTGGGGGTCCCGACCCACAGGTTGAGAACCACTGACCTAGACCAGTGGTTCTCAAACTTAAATTTGAAGGACCTCCATAACTCTTGAGTGTCTACAAATTGGTTACATTTGTACACTCTCATAGTTGCATACCTGTAGGGGTTCATTTGGACCCCCCTCCCTGGACCACACTTTGAGAACCACTGACTGACCTAGACAGTATTAGAACGCACCCTTGTGACACAATGAAATGTCACTCTGTCTAAAGTCTAAAGACGCCCAGGGCATTCCGAGAGGAAGTTACTTGAAACCATTGCTAACAACGTGATGTGATACAGTTGGCGTGTGGTTGTTTTCTTGATAATTAGTTAGTTAAGCTACGACATAACAATTCCTCTTGTCTCCTTCCAGCGTTCATGTGTGCAGTACGCCCTGAAGGCTCGTCCGCTGAGGTGCTATATCCCTAAGAACCCCTACCAGTACAGGGTCTGGTATATAGTCACCTCCTGCTACTTTGAATACCTCATGTTCCTCCTAATCATGCTCAACACCCTTTGTCTGGGGATGCAGGTACAAATGCTATACTGTTGTTCCTAAAAGCAATAAAGACTTTTTTTTGTTACTGTATTTGAATACAGTATAATATCGTCACTGTCGGGCGGAAACCTTGTGTGTCCAAAACTGTTCCTTTTTTTTAAAAGATATTTTTGGGGGCTTTTATGCCTTTATTTGGACAGGACAGTAGGCTGACAGGAAATGGGGAGAGAGAGATTGGGGGGAGACATAAAGCAAAGGTTGTTGGGAACGGGAGTTGAACCCGCGACATGCTGTCATGCAGTATTACCAGCTTATGTGGTATGCGCCTGGACCGCTAGGCCAGCGGACGCCCCAAAACTGTTCCTTGTTTATTACTTTTTTTTTTTTTTAAGAATATAAAATTGTGAAAATAACTCACAAGCTCACAATTTGAGCTTGTAGATCTGCTATTTTCCACTGCCTTTGTGCGACACTCTTGTATGATGAAGTAGAGCATTCATTTACAACAAAACATAAAAAGTTGAAATATGGAGATACAAGGTTTCTGCCTGACAGCAACAATATGAATGATTGTGGAGTAAATGTGGAATGCTGTATTAAAAGATTGAATTCAAACGTCATGGGTTTCCCCTTCAAATTAGCACTGCAACCAGTCAAGCCACGTCACCAAGCTGTCAGAGATGCTGAACATTGTCTTCACTGTGCTCTTTGCTGTGGAGATGGTCCTCAAACTCATGGCCTTCAAAGTCAAGGTAAGGAGCCTGGAATCTCTTTCTGGTTAAGATGCCACCTACTCTGATGTCTTTCTTTCTGAGAACTTTGTTTATGTCTGTGCAGGGCTACTTTGGAGACCCGTGGAACGTGTTTGATTTCCTCATCGTCGTCGGTAGTGTTGTTGACGTCATCCTAAGCGAAGTCGATGTGAGTACAAATAATAATATTCATATTTGTAATTATAATAGAGCTCTTTCTGACCCATTCCAAACAGTTAGACAGAAATCTGGTTTTCTGAATGTAGGTATATAAAGAAGTAGTCCCATGTGTGTTGTCGCCGTGAAACATTCCCGATCTCAATACTATGTGACTCCATTTTAAATGACTGAATGTGCCATGTTTATTTAACACCCTGACCCAGTATACTGGTGGTCCAACAACCGATTGGGGCTAGCAGAGCTAGCTCCAAGGACATGGTCAGTACTATTGTTAGCCACCTCTACACCCCCATTGTCTTGTGAAACGTCCAAAGCATCTGCACCACTCCGACTCACTCACTGAAATGTTCTGTCGCAAAAGCAATACCACAGTTCACCATTTTCATTTTTTTCTCCAGTGATGCTGTTATGCTTGTACTGTATGTTGTCTGGCCAATTTAAAAGAGCACAAAATCAACAATTTTGATTGGAATGTTTTTTGTTGAGTTTTTCAGTAATAGGTTTCGGTAATGCTCAGCAAAATCAGTGTACTCTCTTGTCAAGGTCACCTGTTTTACTTGTCTCCTGTGCATTGTTCTCCATAAACACATAAACTCACCCATGGTGCACTTAATTGTCTCTCTCTTCTCTCCCCATTTCTTTCACTCTCACACTCTCACACTCCCTCTCTCTCTCCTCCTCTCTCTCGTTCTCCTTTTCATTTCCCTCTTTCCTCCACCCTGTTAACTCCGTATCATTTGTCCTATCCTCCTCAGGCTGCCCTGGCCTCCAGTGGTGGGCTGTACTGTCTCCATGGCTGTGCTGTAAATATCTGATCTGCACTGCATTGCACCGCTGCATGACAGCCTTGCTGTGTGAGCACCCCACTCTGTTGTCTGTGCACAACTACTGGGACTTAACCCTTACTGCAGTGGTTCTCAACCTTCAGGCCTTCACGCCGCGACCCCCCACAATAATCAAATTTGAACTGGGGACCCCCCCCCTACCCTGACAAGCACTTGTAGGAGTTTTGGCATTACATTTTGTTTAACTCGGTTCCACAGATAAATATTGTGAAAATAGCACATCTACAAGCTCACAACACCTTGCAACGTGAGCCGTTGTGAGCGTAGATCTTTTATATTATTTGACCATTTGGCCAATGTTTGACCAGTGTTTATAGTATAGTTTCTTGATTACTTTTGATGCAGTAATGGTCTTTTTTGAGGCATTAAAGGAGTCTTAAAAGTCCTTAAATTGTCACTTCACGGTCGTTGTTGAGAAGCACTGCCGTACTGAACCTTGTGTGACTCCACTGGCTCGTTTACTAATGGTGAAGCACAGTGAAAGGCCTCAGTACCTAATTCTATAGCTCAGTGTCAGATTTGTCCTCAAGGTATTTGCGTGTTCAAATGAGGTTCAAAAGCGGTATGCAGGTTAATGCGAACATATTTTTCTAACAAGGCGTATGATACTGTCAAAGCTACTACCTTTTGTGTGTCTGTTTAATGAAAGCTGTTAATATTTTGACAGTGAAGTGTGTGTATACTGTTTATTTTGCATGAGCTACAGTATATTGCTGCCTCCCCTTTGGTTGTTGATCTCAGCAACCAAGACTTGTTTTGGTAGTTTTGTATCTCATCAATGGTGTAGAAATTGAGTTGTATTAATGCTACGTAGGGACTGAAGCCCATCGCTCAGTATTGCTTAACAATTGATCAATGTTTTATCTGCCTGCTCTTAATAATAATAATCCCTCTGCCAAATATAACATACATAATTATCATCTGTTCATGACATTTTCACAGGAGTCGGATCCTATGCAAGCCATTGCGGTAAGCCAAAATTGCATCTGTATATACAGTATTTGACTTTGATTTACATTTCCGTACCATTCTCAAGCCCTCTTTGTCTCTTTTGCTCGCAGAGCTCTGAAAATGCCCAGGTGTCCATCACGTTCTTCCGACTGTTCCGTGTCATGCGTCTGGTCAAGCTACTCAATCGATCGGAGGGAATCCGTAATCTGCTGTGGACCTTCATCAAGTCGTTCCAGGTCTGTCAAGCTGTTGTCTTAATCAGCATCATCGTTACCATCATTCTGTACTGCCATATTCAGCCATCGCTGTTTAATGACCTATTTCTGTGTGTGTGTGTGTGTGTGTGTGTTGCCTTTCTGCAGGCCTTTCCTCATGTAGCACTACTCATCATCATGCTCTTCTTCATCTATTCAGTGGTTGGAATGCAGGTGAAGTCTTTAAAATCAATTTTATTTTCAGGGAGGAACATGCTAAAGGGAACAGTGAACTGTATCTGAATGATGTACAGTATATCTATCAAAGGCATGTTTTGTACCTTACTTTACGATGTTCCCTTGCTCCGAAAATAACTGATCTACAGGCTGATAACGCATCGCGTCACAATGCGCGTGAGCTTTTAAATCGTCTATTTTCGCCACCGGACACCTTCGTACGACAAAGTATAAATCGGGCTTTACTTTCCCGTTCATTGGCAATGCTGTCATCCTCGTGCGTCAGTATGATCCATGAAAACTCTTGTTGACTGAAGTGTTTCTAAATGAGATTATTAACATATTTCGCGTCAACCCTTCAGATCTTTGGAAAGATAGCTCTAGTGGACGGCACCACGATCAACCGCAACAACAACTTCCAGTCATTCCCTCAAGCTGTTCTGATGCTATTCCGGTGAGTCTGTGGGCCAGGTTCTGCTTGGGGTTCAAAGGTCAAACACTGAGCCGAGACTTCACGCTGTGGTGTGTGTGTGTGTGTGTTTATCCACAGGTGTGCTACAGGGGAGGGGTGGCACGAGGTCATGTTGGGCTCTATGTATGGGAAGAAGTGTGACCTCAAGTCTGACTTCCTGCCAGGAGAGGAGTATAGCTGTGGGTCCAACTTTGCTGTCTTCTACTTCCTGAGCTTCTACTGTCTCTGTGCCTTCCTGGTGAGGCTGACTGGTTGGGCATGCAGTCCTTATTTAATTTAACTTGATTTATGAGCTATGATTTATAAGCAGTGGTGGAAAGTAACTAAGTACATGTACTCAAGTACTGTACATAAGTACAATTGGTACTTTTACTTTGCTGGAGTATTTCAAATTTTCTATACTTTTACTTTTACTCCACTTATCTCAGAGACAAATATTGTACTTTTACTCCACTACAATTATTTGACAACTTGAGTTACTAGTTACTTTGTAGTTTTGGATTATTATTACAAAACATACATTAACCACTTCAGCCCTATTTAAACTTAGGCTATTTGAAAATAGCCAATCTACAAGCTCATTATGCGTTGCGTTGCGATGCGACGCATTGTGAGCATGTAGATCTGCTATTTTCAAAAGATTTGAAAACCTGTGAAACGGGACATTCTGCATCATGAGTTCTTTCTACTTTTGGTACTTAAAGTACATTTTGATACCAATACTTTTGTACTTTTACTCAAGTTCATTTTTTAATCCCGGATTTTTACTTGTAACAGAGTAGTTCTACATTGCAGTATTGATACTTTTACTTAAGTAAAAAATGTGAGTACTTTTTCCACCACTGTTTATAAGTAATAAAAGAAGTGTCTTTGGAACTGATCTCAGTTCATCATAAGCTGTATGGTACATATCTATCTGTCTTTGTGTGCCCCCATCACTTACCACAGATTCTTAACTTGTTCGTCGCTGTCATCATGGACAACTTCGACTACCTGACCCGTGACTGGTCTCTCCTGGGTCCTCATCACCTGGACGAGTTCAAGAAAATCTGGGCTGAATACGACCCTGAAGCCACGTGAGTCTCAAGTCTACTCCAGGGAAATTTTGGACCACGGTTTTCTTACCTTTTTCTATGATGTTATGATAGCCTAGGATGAATAATGGTACAGTAGAAAAATGTCATAACTCCAAAAAGCTATCAAAATATGCAATCTAGTGCAAGGCCTATTGGCGCGCGTTTTTAGCTGTGGCGGACCAGGGATGGAGTTATGAAATTTTCCTAGGATATCATAACATCATAGAAAAGGTAAGAAAACCGTGGTCCAAATTCCCCTTTAAACCACGCAGACATACAGAGATGCATGCATAAATCAACCCTATGATCCCTTTTATCCCCCCCCCCCCGCCCCATCTTACATTTCCTCTAGTTCTTAGTTATATGACCTATATCTAAGAACCATCTCTTAGATCTAGGTCAGGTTTTTTTATGGGTGTAACCCGAGCTGATTCCAGTACATGTGTTTCTGTAACAGCGGTGGGTTGGACTGTAATGTGTCTCTCTTGGCTCTAGGGGGAGAATCAAACATTTAGATGTGGTGACTCTGCTGAGACGCATCCAGCCTCCGCTGGGCTTCGGCAAGTTCTGTCCTCATCGTGCGGCCTGCAAGGTATATATATAGTCATACATAAACCATAATGATCCAAAAATAATATCCATTCATGTTAATGGCGTGTTTGGACAGGTGTAGAACTGGAAAACAAAGGAGTTTGTGGATTTTCTCATCAAAACTCTGGCAACACAGAAGTCATATTTTCAACATCGTCGCTGTCAGGTGGAAACCTCATACTGTATGTCCAAAACTGTTACTTTTCAGGATTTAAATTCAAAAACATCAAAAGTAGCAGATCCACAAGCTCGAAATGCGTCACTTCGCGCCGCGTTTCAAGCTTGTGGGTCTGCTACTTTTGATGTTTTTGAATTTGAATCCTGAAAAGAGTTTTTGTGTGACGCTGTAGTATGATCAAGTAGGGGCGTTGATTTACGAAAAAAACACAGAAAATAAAAAAATGGAGAAAAGAGGTTTCTGCCCGACAGAAATTATGTGTTGGTGTCCATTTCCTCTCCAATGCTCACTTAACGCCTCTGTCTTAATACCCTGTCCTTTAGCGTCTGATTGGCATGAACATGCCGCTGAACAGCGACGGCACGGTCACCTTCAATGCCACACTGTTCGCTCTGGTCAGAACTGCCCTCAAGATCAAAACTGAAGGTAATTACCTCATCATTACCCGATGATGTTAACATAATTTCTCATGCTGTTACAAATGGTGTTTCATGTTGAGGTGTTTATTTCAATGTGATGATGATAATACAATGATTGATGTCTCCATCAAGGTAACTTTGAGCAGTCCAATGAGGAGCTGAGAGCCATTATAAAGAAGATTTGGAAGCGCACCAGCATGAAACTGTTAGACCAGGTCATTCCCCCGATGGGAGGTGAGTCTCCATGACCAGTTTTTTGGTGGGATTTACCTGTATTGAAGTCTATTTCAGACTGACATCAATGTCACCTGTTTGCGTTTGACCACAGATGACGAGGTGACGGTGGGGAAGTTCTACGCCACTTTCCTGATCCAGGAATATTTCCGTAAGTTCATCCAGCGCCAGGAGGAGTACTACGGCTACCGGCCCAAGAGGAAGACCGACGCCGGGCCAGAGATCCAGGTGTGGACATCTGCATAATTACTAGTCTAATCCATCACCTTCTTTTAGTGTTGTATATCTGTTGCCGTTCTATATCTGCACCTCATGTATATACAGTATCTGTGACTATATCTGCTGCTATTGAACTGCCTCATACTGCCCTTTCTTCCTTATGTACGGTATATATTTTACTCTATTTGTATCAGAAATATTTGGAATATCTGAAGTTTCCATAAAATAACACAAATAGCAACATAAAACATAAAATCTAAAGAACACAAGTTCTGTGTAAGTTGTTCAGGTTGAAGTCACACCCTTCCTTATACAGTAGCACTCCATCTCTTACTGTCATGTTCTAGCACTTTTCTTTTTTTACAGCCATTATACTAAACTGTATCTTTTTCTTTCTCTTCCTTGTTACTGTGCATTGTGGTCCTCCCCTCACGTCCACCCAGGCTGGTCTGAGGAGCATCGAGGACGAGACGGCAGCAGAGATGCACAGAGCCATCTCAGGAGACCTGCAGAATGATGAGGAGATGGACAAAGCTATGGACGAGGCTGGAGAAGGCATCTACAGGGTGAGTTACCGAACAACACCATGAGCCCAGTGGTTCTCAAACCTCTTCATGTCAAGGACCCAGCATGACCTGGGTGGATGCATGACCTGGGTGAGATCCCATTAGGACTCACGAATTTGATCACGAATTTGAGTTTGGTGAAGTTTTTAGTCATTTTGGGTGTGTTTTTTCTTTCTTTATTAAAGCATTGCATTGTAATATCCAAATTGATATGTTTGGCTGTGGAAGCCTCATCTGAAAACATTTTGTGCCAAATACCTCCATACTCCATTACAACTGTGTGTTGTTAAAATGTTTTAAAAGATCTTTTGAAAATAGCAGATCAACAACGAGTCACAACGCGTTGCTTCGCGGCACGTTGTGAGATTGTAGATCAGCTATTTTTGAAAAATCTTGAAAGTGTGAGAACTAACTGATTTAGAAGGCATTTGTAGAATCGTCCTCAGGTCTTAATGGGTAAAAAAAAAAAAAAAAAAGAACTTTGTCAATAAAAATGCTCAATTCAATGTACTTTTCTGTCTGCTTTTTATTGGTAGCGTAACCACGGCCTGTTTGGCAACCAGATGGATTCCTTCTCCTCTGAACCCGCTGGCGTTCAGCTGCCGCAGGCCACCAGCCAGCGGCCCCTCCAGTTCTCTGAGAGCAAGCCTGAATCTCCCCCAAACTCCTCTGGCTTCCTCCCCAGGGAGGAGTTCTTCTCCACAACTCCTCCAAAGACCAACACCAACAACAACGCCCTGCACTTCGCTGAGTGAGCACCCATTCTCCTACCTGCTGACAAACAGCCAGTGTCTATAAGCCAGTGGTTCTCAATTAATATTTATTTGGCCAGGGACCCTCCCTATCTGACAATATTTTGTGCCAGGGACCCGCATTCAAGATTTCTGTTGTTAAGATGTTTCAAAAATATTCCCAAGATCTTTTCCCAATATAAAAAAAAAAAAAATAGCAGATCTACAAGCTCACAACGCGTCGCATGGCCACGCATTGTGATGTTGTTGATCAGCTGTTTTCAAATAGCCAATGTATATAGTATGTCTAAAGAGGTTAAACTGATTTTGATGCTATATAAACACATTTCGCTAGGGACCCCCTGGGGCCCCCTCAAGGACCCCTGGGGGTCTACGGACCCCACTAGGCCACTATGAGAACCACTGGTCTACGCCACAGTAGCTAACCTATACTAAGGGCTCTAGCTGCTACTTAAGAGTTCACTTATGTTTTTATTAAATATAAGCTAGTAAAAGTGTCTTCTTAGCAAATCTTAACTGTACATGTAAATGACAATGAATTCATTTAAATAGTGTTTTCGCTTCTTGTAGCCAAGTTGGTGTCTGACTGGGTGGCAATGCTTGTTTCAGGTTCACATTTGAGAGAGAAGGCAGTCCCGACGACTTCTATAACCACAGGGAGGATGTACAGCGAGGTGGGTCTCCAGAAATCTGCTGATAGGCCTGAAAAACTGTTGAACAGACAGTCAGACACTCTGCTGTTAGGGATCCTTCATATATATATGAATGAATGAATAAATAAACTGTATATGATTTTCTCTGCTCACCCCTGTCCAAGTTAAAAAACATATTTATTGCTAACACTGCTTACTCGACCCAATGATGGCTAAGAACAGCTACAGTAGGTCTTGCCTGGGCTTTAAATGAGCAGTGCTGTCACTTTTTATTATTTCTTGTATCAAAGGTGGGAGTGTTAGTTATATTATGCTCCTTTATCTTATTTTAATTGTATCTAATATATTCTCCATCTCTTTTTAAAATGCACTGTTGCACTCTGATTGTATTTGTTTTTATTCTGTAAAGCACTTTGCGTTGCCTTGGTGTATGAAAGGTGCTGTATAAATAAAGTTGCCTTGCCTTGCCTTGCCTTTAGATAACAGACGCTTCTCAAGAAGGACAGACATCACACAGGTAAGGCTTCAAATAAGCTGACTCATCTAATGTTCAATCTTCAACATTGACCATTAACAATGGCGATATTTGTCTTTAGCCTCGTTCAGACCAAAGACATGTGATGAGACGAAAACCTTTTAAGCATAATTTAAGCATTAGAATGTTGTGGAGGAAAATCGCAGCTGTCTGAATTTCTCCTTTTTAACTCACAGTTCCCCTATGACCCGAACTACGGCGACAGTCAGTGTCAGTGTTCCCATGCTGTTGACGGCCTGCCCGCTGCTGACCAGCTCGTCCAAGAGGTAAGACCTCTCACCTCACCTAGCCTTTACTTTATATCACACAGCAATTAGCCCCCTCTGTTGGCAGGCAAGGTCTTGAGGCACAGTAATCTCTCATAAATATATGCCACATAAACATAACATTGTGTTTACGTTATGGTCTAAAATGTCAGATGAAATGGCTAGATAATGACGGAGTAATAGAAAATACTGGAGAGAGCTGCAGGTCTCAGGCCTGATAATATCTTTAACCACTTAAGCCCTTTGTACTTTGTCGTATGATGCACAGTGAAAATAGCTGAACTACAAGCTCACACCGTGACACGTTGTGACATTCCTGAAATAGGGACACCAGGTTGAAAGTGATTAAGCCGACTGTCAGTGTTAGAACACAACATGCTCATGCTAAAAAAAGAAAGATGTCAATCCGTACTATCTCTCTCCCCCAGGCTCTAATAGAGGGCGGTCTGGATACTCTGGCCAGAGACCCAGGCTTTGTGTCGACGACCAAGAGGGAGATGTCTGAGGCCTTGCACCTCCCTGTGGCCGAGATGGAGGGTATGGCTCAGGGCATCATCAATGGCCGCACCACCAGGAAGAAACGCCAAATCCCTGTCGTGCCCTCTGTCCCGCCCCCTGCCCCGTCCCCTACCCCGTCCTCTACTCCGTCCTCTGCTTCCGTTGTGAACGAGCGAGAGCGAAGCCGGACGGACCCCGCTGGGAAGAGGAAGAGACGTCCTATCCCTGTTCCTCCCACTGCCCCTGTTAGATCCGTGCGGAAGCAGCACACCGAGGCAGACACCCAAGTTTAGAACCCGTCACTTGAATTTACATTGTTCTTTTACCGTTGACCAGGTTGTGTAGGTGGTTGCCTCCTCACCTCACCTCGCCCTGCGTTACCAAAGTTGTTGCCGTTGCAACAAAGTACACCCGCTAACGTGGCCTCAAGGCCCAACAGGCAGGTTGGACTCATGTTTAACATGTCGCTGACTGTGATTGAAACATAATGGAAAGCTAGCCAAGGAGAAACAACGTATCTGGTGATCCATTTCTCTTTACAGCTATCAGATTCATTGCAACAAATAAAAACAACAACTTATCTCAGCACACAGGTTGATGAACCTCTTTTTTTTATTGCTTGCTGAGGTAATCCATTCCATAGAGTGGTTAAACAACCATGCGGTCTATAGAGTGTCTTACTGAAGGTGGGATAGGTGGGATGATGTGCTTGGGCACTAAAGTGACTTGTAGAGAATAGCGGGAGCCAGCACTCACTATTGTGGTGCTGCACCAGGTCTCCATTTTGGGTATCTTTTGACTGAGTTTCTCTGCATCCAGGCCCATGTAACTGAACTTTTTCAGTTCCCTCTTTTAGAAAGTTAACCTGGTTATAATATCACAGTGTACAGAAAAGACATCGTTTATTTTCATGTTCTGGCAGTGTCATCTGATCCATTCATTTGAAGGCAAAGACTTGCTTACCTTTGTGTTGTCTAATTGAGATTTATTTGACAGTTTCCTCCTGTTCACCACTGCTTTTGTAAGCAGTTGGTGTCAGCACGTTTTTATAGGAAACAACCTTTTTTTAAATATGGGACAGAGTAACTTTTTAGTTAACTTCTTTTCCCTCACTGTGACTTATTTTGTATATGATGTATTTAGGCTTTTGTTTAATTTATATGCCAGATTGATTGAAGTCCAGTTGTCACAATAAGCATGAAATCATTCTACTGCTGTAGTTTTTATATCTGTGTGCTTTATTCAACAATAAATTACAGTAAAATGTAAGGTTAGATTAGATTGAATACAGTTTCAACTATGCAAAGAATGCATACATCTTCAGCATACCTGGAGTATGGTGGAATACGTCTGAAAGCCCTCTTTTCATTGGAGCGTAGTAACTGTTTTTATTCAGTACTGCTTGAACATAAATTGATGCAATAATGCACTTTTGTGTCTTTGTTAAGGGCTTTTTATGTGACTCTTAACAGGTCTTAAAAAAAATATTTTTTCTTACTTTGTGATCATCGTCTTTGCCTGTGCTTCGTCTCGCCTACAGTATGTTAAATCTGTTTTGAATTCTTTATTTTCGGGGCAGGAGAAGTAGTTTGTGGGTGCACTTTATAGCTTGTCCTGCCATCACACATCTCCTTCACCCCTTGACATTGTCCTGTTCTGTTTTATGTCTAAATGGTGTTCTCACCATTGGCAAAAGAAATAAACACCCAAAACACCCCGCTGTGTAAGTTGGCTTATTTTCTGCAAGCAAATAACAGAAGGACGTGTGGACATCTGATGATAACATAGGCCATCATTTGGTGTGGGGAAAGCCTTGGCACAACAGGTGAGTGTGCTTCAGCTGGTGATGAATAATTATAGTCTGAGTCGTCATAAAAGTCCAGAAGGAGACTTGGTGAAAGATATGAGAATCATTTCTGAAGCTATTCTGATGCTAACCTCTGTAGATATTATTACTGTGTGAAATCTGAGAGCCTTAAGAACATAAATAACCCTGCATGTCATAAGTTACATGCACTCCCGAATATGGAATGTAAACTGGTGCGCCGAAATGCGCACACACATTTTCTATGACAGCAAAGCGCGCCACAGTACCAAATAAAATGGCAGGACTTCAAAAGAAAAACTCTTGGCAGTATGATTTCTATGCATAGTAAAACAAGAATTGACAAGCCTAGTTCAACATTGGTCTAGGTCCTAGACCATTTTTTGGGAGGCCAGTGCCCCTATCCAATATCCAGGTCCCTTACCACCCCCACACCCAATTAAAATGTAAGCATTGTGTATTGTGTTGCTTATATAATTTAGAAAACATCTAATCGATTTCCAAATATCAGATTTTACATTCAACTGGTCTGATTATTATGTAATTATATATATATATATATATATATATATATATATATATATATATATATATATATATATATATATATATATATATATATATATATATATATATATATATATTGATATTAAATCAACGTCGATTTTTGGTTAAGGTTGAAGTTTGATGGTGGATCAACCTTAAATGTTGAAAAGATGTCATTAAATCATGTCTGCTTTGGTACTTGGTACTTTTCTTTGAAAAAAAACAAGACTTGCACAACATAATTTGGCAAGACACACCATCTCCGGTTTACTTCCCGTATCATAGTCTCGCGTCTCGCGTAGCTAATCTGCGCAAAGTGGGCCTGCTTCCGGACTCCTAAAAAGGCGTCCGCCCACTTCACGCAGATAGTTACGCGAGACGCGAGACTATGCAGATACGGGAAGTAAACCGGAGATGGTGTGTCTTGCTGATTTTTGTTGCGCGAGTCTTGTTTTGAAAAGTACCAAGTACCAAAGTAGAAATGATTTAATGACAATGCTTGATAAAAGTGTCAAGTCAAACTCCCAAAATCCACCAGAATACTGGAAATTACATCTACTCTTGTTAAAAATATCCTGGGGGGGACCCCCAGCGTGGTCAAGAGCCCCCCCCCCCCTGGAAAAAAATCTCCTGTTATCGGACGGTCTGAGGTTGGCAGGTATGCACTGTATTCCAGTGGGGCAAGGCAGCCTACTGTAAGTCTTAAACAAAATTTATAAAATATAACCCTAATCCTCAACAGTGGGATAAAATCAATATGGTAACGTCTTATGCAAATGAGCCATGCGGTCGAATGTAAAATTGCTAGTGCAGTCTGGACCTGTCATGACCGTCATGGATGAACTCTGGTGTTTGCACTTTCTCCATTTTTGACCCGTTCATTCATCTACATAAACGTTCGGATTTCAAATATAAAGTTTTTGACCCTGGCGACTGGAGGAAGTTGAAATTGTGACTTCTGCTTCTGTGGTAGCTGTTCTATGCATAGCTCAATCGGTAGAGCTCTTGACTTCAGACCACAAGATTATGGGATCGAATCCCAGCACAGTAGCATCGGCATTTGAGCTATCTGGCTCTCACGGGTCTACTATATTTTTTCGCCTTTATCGTAAAGGTTGCTGGACAATATTGTCCCCAAGACGCCACATCTTCCTTTGCTAAAGAACTAAGCTTTCTTTGGCGCAGGTGATTGTTGGCCCAACTATTGAGCCGTGGGGCGAAGGTTCGATTCCGGCTCGGGGTACTACATTTCTCGGCCGTTACAATATATAGAGAATGAAATGCATAATTTATTCAATAGTATAAAATACATTGTAAAAAATAAAAAGAGACATGACGCTTTATTAGCAAGACAGTCTTTCATTATATTATTCCTCATTTTGCTGGTTTCCCCTGAAACTCCTTTACTGTTACAGAGTAGAACTGCCTTAGAATCTCTGCTGATGATGTCACAGGTAGTTAATAGCAATCATATCGTAGATTTATTTAATTTAGAGGGGGAGGGGGGGGGATTGTACCATTTCGTAATTCATTGTCAGTAATCCATCCTATCAGCGTTTTGCGACGGCGTCGTATCGACGTTGTAAAAGACGTGTCTTTTCAACAGATATCTCTTTACCCCTGGGCACACACAATACAACGCCCATACGCCGTGCATACGCCGTCCATACGACGTCCGAGTCAGACCTCAGTCAGCAGCTGTTTTGCAAAAATACGTTGAAACGACGTCGACACACGTCTGACTCGGACGTCGTATGGACGGCGTATCCACTGCGTTTGGGCGTTGTTGTATTGTGTGCCAGTGGGTAGAGACGTCTTTGTGCAACTTGAATTATGGATTTTTTATTGCATTTTAAGTTTTAGATGGCTTTTCCCAACCCTGTAGCCTAAGTGAACGGTGAACACCAGTGATATTGTAAGTTTATTAAGTGGAATTCATAATTCATAATTGTCAATTATTGTTTCCCCCCTTCCTATAAATGTAAGGCAAGTTTTAGATTCATCACGCACAAACCTTACATTTCCCCACCAACATAGAAAGAATGCTATCAGTAATTTATCTACATAATGTATACACACAATAAAAATATGCTATGAATAATTATGTTGTCAGTGCCGTTTATAAAGCCCTGCATTGACTTTTTTCAGCCAGCAGGTGTCGCGGCAACAACATGAGACCAAAATACTTCACGTGACTTTTTGCCTTTTGTAGTCAAATGCATCATTTTCTGATGATGTGGACATAGCTGAATGGTTAGAGAGCCTGCCTGGCAAGCCATAAATCCCAAATTCGGTTCCAATTCTCAGCAATGCGTCAAAGTGTCCCTGAACAAGACACTTAAAAGAATTGTTCACCCAATAAAAATTTATTTTCTATCAATTACACACTCCATGCATGAAGCCTTGAATTCATGGAGATTTTTTAGTTTTTGACAAATTCCTGAGCACAGACTCAGACATATTGGTTGGATGCATGGCGCATATAATAGGCTATCGCATTGTAGATTAGTTGGCAATAATTCCAATATTCACTATAGGCCTACACTCCTCATGTTTTTAAAAATCTCTTTATATTTTTTTTCAGACAATAAAAAGGAACATTGTGTCAAGCAGTGAAAACAAAGAGGTCTGATTTTTAGGTCTGACAAAAAAACAACAATTAAACAAAGCACAACAGAACAAAACAGTAAGACAGTTAGGCCTACAATAATCAAACTTACATGTTAAATGCAAGACATAAAAAACAACGCCACTGTTCCATGAGCTGCTGCAGTGCTGCTGTTCAGCCACAGAGAAGAACGCTGCTCTGGTTTTGGGCTCCATGATTGGTCAAGTTCAAGGATTCTGCTATCGACTTTCATGGTCTTTTTTAGGAATACTGAAGCCTGGCTTTACCATCCTGGCTCGACACAGCCTGGCTTGACAAGGTCTAGCTCGACAAAGTCGTTCCTTTTCAGCCTGGCTTGGCGTTCATGGAACGGAATAAACCAGGCTGTACGGACCAAACTTTGTCAAACCTGGATTTGACTTAAATCCAGGCTTATTTAATTCTCCTTTCGTGTAATAGGCCCGTGGTCTACTCCAACTATTTAAGGGCTTTCCTCTGAATATTGTCAAGTAGACCAAGATGTGTAGGTGGAGCACTCATCCAGGTGAGTGAGGCATACTCCATGACACTGCAGACCTGTAGCTTGTTGACAGTTGCTCGGCTGACACTGCAGACCTGTAGCTTGTTGACAGTTGCTCGGCTCTCGATGGTGAGACCCTTGAACCCCCTTGAACCCCTTAAACTGCTGTAGAGTCCAATATGTGTGCAATGTGTGACTATTGTCATGGCAGATCCCTGTTTGTGCCATGTTTGGTGCAGATTAGAGCAACACTGTGCCTGTGGCCCCCGGGGGACCCTGACGTGTCCCCTGGGGAACACACATGGCCCCTGGTGTGACTATTGTCAAGGCAGACCCCTGAACAGTGTTTGTGCCAAATCCGGTGCAGATTGGAGCAACGGTGCGCCTCACAAGTCCGGTATGTTACGTTTGCGACATCCACCGTCCACCCATTGGGCATTTTAATAAAGGACTAGATTTTCAGCCCGCTACGCAGCCTTCAAGTCCTATATTGCACTGATCAGAGCAATGGTCACTGAGTTTTGACCATTTGAAGTATTAAACACTGATGTAACACTGCTGTAGCACCCCATATGTGTGCAATTTAGTTTTTTTGGTGTTACTATTTTCTTGTGCCTGTGGTCCCCAGGTGCCCCTAACCTGGCCCCTGGGGGGCCCACATGGTGCCTGATGTGACTATTCTCATGGCAGACTCCTGAACAGTGGTTGTGCCAAGTTTGGTGCGTATTGGGGCAACGGTGCGCATGTGGCACCCAGTGGCCCCTAGTAAGGCATAATCCACTAGCTGCTAGCACTTACGCTTTTTGCGCTCCAAGGCTCAATGAAAACCTTCAATTGAGCTTGGAGCGCAAAAGGCGTAAGTGCACTTACACCTTTATGTTTTGAGGCTTTATTTCAAAAAGTAAAAATTATAATAAACATTATTTTACCATCTGATAGCTCATGGAGACCTTTAAAATTATATAAAAAAGTAATTTTCACCAAAAAAATCACTTACGCAGCGCCCTTTGCACTCCAAGCCCTCGATATAGGACAGGGCTGAAGTGGTTAATGTATGCCACGCACAGAAAGGTAATCAGCTATTCCAATAGCTGAGAAAAGACAACAAAATTCAAAGAGGTAAAATAATTCAAATTTATTACTGAAATCAATACAATTGAATAGACATGTAACACAGACCATTCCGACCCATGTATTGAGAAGAAAGTTTTTATTTGCCTTGGACCCAATCTGATTACTTCTCACGTGACAGTAAGATCATAATTCATATAGCTTTGTTACCTTAATTAAATTTGTTTCTGGAATTTTCTATTATTCAGAGAACGCTCCACCATTTTATAATGGTGTTTTGTCTAATGCCTTTTCCAGAAGGCTACGCTTAAAGTTGACTTGGGGTTTGACGTGATCAAGAATGGGAATGTGTCCACCTTACTGCTAAGAAATTCTTCCTGATATAGCTTTAAAAAATAAAGTAAAAAGTAGCGCAAGTGAAAAATGTAAATACATCCTTTACAACACACAACAGAGGACAGCCGGAAGGCTTTAAAAGTTACAGCTAAAAAGGACATTAGACATAAGTACAAAAGTTTTCAAAAAGAATGTTTTTCCTTTCATGGCCAAATTTTGAAATTAACTGAATGAATCCATAGATGAAAATGTACATGTGGCAGTCTATAAAGAACTTTATGCAGTCACCCCCTTCTGAAAAAAAAAAAAAAATCACACAAAATTCACTAATCTAACATACCCAGAAATACTTAAAACATTGAAAACCATGATGGCAAATAACATCTAGGAGGAGCTAAAAGATACATAAAACTGTGACTACAGAATAAGCAATTTGACAGTCCACTTGACAGTGTTGTGGGGGTGGGGGTGGTGGTGGCTGTCCTATTCATTGGGGTTTGGGTTAGCATCAGGATACTGGGAGAGGTCGAAGGTGAGAACTTTGCTGATGACACAGTCTCCTTGCTGTGGATAGAGGAGAAGGAAACTTAACAACTTTAAACAAACAGGACTGTATGGAAATCAGCATTGTTCATGCAAAGGTCAGTTTGTTGTGGGTCTGTTAGGTCCCACATGACATAAGTATAGGTCCCACAAGTACTGGTTATTTTTAATGATGCTGGGCCAGACTTCAAAACGAATTGAATCTTAGCTCCAGACCCTACTCCTCAAATTACTTAGGGTCATTTATAAACCAATTATTTCAAATATTGTCGCTGTCGGGTGGAAACCATGCACGTCCAAAACTTGGACATACACATTACTTCTCAGGAACTAATCCAATGTACTTATTTAGTCACAAGCTCTCCTTATTACTTTTTATTGGCAAATGTTTGATAAAATGCACAGGCAGACTTCACCACTTCAGTTAAGGATTTTTTCAAAAACAGAAGATCTACACGTAGGTCAGCTATTTTCAGTAATTTTGCGTGACACTTGTACAATAAAATAGGGCATTCATTTAAAGAAAAGGAAAAACAAGTTGGAATAAGGAAATACAAGGTTTCTGCCCGACAGCAATGAAATATGACATATTTTTACATCTTATATTGGACAAGTGACAAGCAAGACACACCTCTGGGTAGACTCCAATGAGTGAATCTGCCTTGGTGTAGAACTCCTCCTTGAGAGAGATGACAATGGCCTGGAAGTTCGTTACAGACTGGTCCTTGATGTAATTGGCAACCTAGAAAGAATAGAGTGAAATATTCAGTCACATTTCCAAGTGTGATTGCAGGAGAATTTAGAAACGGTCAAGTCTTCACAGAATGAGAATTTCTACTCATACACTAACCTTGCCAATGTTGGTGTTGTCCAGAGCTGCATCAATCTCGTCCAGAACAAAGAAGGGAGCTGGTTTGTAACTAAACACAAGGTGAACAAATGACAGCAAAACTTAACACAGTGATAATTTTATGTATCTTACAATTCGAATAGACTTATATATCATAATAAATAATAATAAATAGGGCTGGTCGATATATGACTTCAAATGAATATCACGAATATTTCAAACTTTGCCTTAATTACGATGAATGAACAATAATAATAAATGCATAATATTTCATATTTCCTTCCTCTACCTGTGGATAGCAAACAGCAGGGCCAGAGCGGCTACGGTCTTCTCTCCTCCAGACAGGTTGTCCATGGGTCTGAAACGTTTCCCTGGAGCCACACAGTTGTAGTTGATGCCATCCAGGTAAGGCTCCTCAGGGTTCTCCGGGCCCAGGAAAGCCTATGGGAGGAGGACAGACACATTCTAAAAAGTTACACTACAAGCAACTAGTGGAAATAATTGGGGAATTAACATTTGATCTAGGAATCATCAGGATACATTTAAGAGTGGAGTCCCCCTTTTCTTGGTCAATTTAAGACATTTTCTTTTATCAATGAATTTGCTTTGGTTGTTCATATTTTATTGCAACCTTGAGCTATGCCATGCATAGTTACATTGTGTAACTGAATATCTGTGGTACCACTTTATTGGGGTACCTACCTGAGCACTGCTATTGCGTGAGAGGGCCTTGTAGATCTCATCAATGTTGGTGGCCACAGACTCGAAACAGGCGTTGAAACGGTCGAACCTCTCCTTCTTGATCTGCTCAAAGGCCTGTTTGGCTTTCTTGGCTCTCTTACGGGCGGCCTCGAACTCTGAGACACAGAGAGGAACAGCCTTCATGAGTAAACAAAGCACTAACTTCTGTTGGGCACTGTATATATAAAAAGGACCAGGTCTCTCTTCAGAATGAGACCTCAGGTCTCGGTGAGATACCCATTTTTAAAAAAAAGAGAGAAAGAAAAGATCCATGTTTTGTTTATATATAAACAGTGTGTGTGTGTGTGTGTGTATATATATATATATATAAAATGCATTGTAGACATTGTATGCACCAGCTCTGACAGTGTGAAACCGGTTCCGGAAATGGTTCCAAATGTGATGGAACTGATTCTGGTTCCTCAATATTGGTTCCTTCGATTCCGGATCCTAACCCTACCCCTGACTCCTCTACCCTAGTACTCCCATCCTCTCACCATCGCTGGTCTCTTGGAACTTGTCCCTGACGCTCTCCAGTTTCTCCATGGCTTTCATGTTGGGTGCACTGATCCTCTGCAGGATGCTCTGTTGCTCATTCAGACGCTGCTGCAGCGTGTTCATCTCTGCTTTGATCTCGTCCTCTGCCAGTGCATCCTGTACAGAGAGAGAGACAGTTCACAAACATCCAATCACAACGGGAAGCATCTCTAGAAATGAGACGCCTACAAAACCAGTGTTTTCGTATGGTACATCTGGCTTGCAATCCTCTCTTGCAGCACACTTTATATTTATTCCTGGCAGTTTTTGCATAAGTTCAAATACATACAACTTTTGGTCTCTGTGTCACATTTTGTCATTTAGTCATTCAAATCAAGCAAAAGGTTCTAGTACTCCTTCACCACTTCGTTCCTGTTTTGATCACGATAATAATATGGCCAATGTTTATGAAAAGCTCATCCTAGCGATCTGCAATACACCTGACAGTACGAAGCACTGATCCCCAGGTGCTCTCCGTTTTACCCAATGATATTCAGCGTACTAAGGCTGTCAATGCTCTCATAATCAACATTTGAATCAATCTGATTAACCATGGAAAACTGCACTAGCCCATATGAATGGGTGATGCTTCTGTCCGTACTTTCAGCAAATACAGTACTCCAAGTAGTTACAGAACTACGCCACCCAGTCGCCAGTCAAATTACATTAAATTCAAAATAATAAGAAATGACATTCAAGCATACAGGTTTTTGTTTTTTAAAATTTGAAAGATTCGATCCGACATGGATTTAGTCCGGCAGCCCCTGAGGTGGGGTATCACCTTCAGCCAAAAAAGGCCCTTTGGTGCATATGCCCCCACGGATGCGTCGACCGGGTATGGACTAGTTTGTGATTATTCTGACATTGGTGAACAATGACACAAATGTTAAAGTGGAGCAGGTGTTGTGTGGCCTTGCTACCTTGAGGTCCTCAGACAGGTTGCTGTAGTCGATCTCTATGAGGGCCTCTTTAGCCAGGACGGTGCTGGATGTCCTCTCATGCTTGTCATGCTTGCTATGACTACTGCTGGACTCATTCTCCTGGCCCTGGAAGAACACAAGAAAGTAATATTAAATTGTTGCTGTCGGGCGGAAACCTCATATGTCCAAAACAGTTGCTTTTCAGAAAATGGAAAACAACGCTGTGATGTGTCGTGAGCTTGTAGATTTCTATTTTCACTACTTTAGCTTGACACTCTTGTATGACAAAGTAGGGCATTAAGTGACGAAAAAAACATAAATCGACAGAGACGATAAATAACGACTCATCATGTAGGGATGTGTGTGTTTGCGCGTGCATATATACATGTTGTCAACTCTATATATCCATGGGTAATATAAAGATAAAAGTCTGTTTCAATGTGTGCCTGAATGTGTACCTCTCCCTGGCCGATGTCATCCATGGTTCCAGCACGGAGAGGTAACTTGATGTCCTGCATCTTACAGGCCTGCAGTAAGTTGTGACGGTCACTGCGTTTCTGCTCCAGTTTGGTCTCAATGGCCGTAACCTCCTTCTGGAGTTGGGTCAGTTCTCTGGAACACACACAAATAAATGATCAAATGAGATTGAATGTCAAGAAATGAAGACAAAGGGGGCACGGTGGCGCAGTCGGTAGCGCTGTCGCCTCACAGGGCGTGTCTTCTCCTCCGCGTCATCAGCGCCCATACCCTAGGTGGGGTTGGCGAAAGGGCCTACTCTGTGTGGAGTTTGCATGTTCTCCCCGTGTCTCCAAGGGTAGTTAATACCCTCACAAAAACATGTAGTAATCCTGGTCGCTATACTGCCTCCCCCATGACAGCCGGGGTGCCTGATGGAGGGGAAGGGAACTGGTTGGAATAACGTGTTCCTTCCACGCGCTACGTCCTACCGGGGAAACTCCCCCCTGCCAGGTGACAAGAAGGTCAGTTGGCTCTCATGCATTGAAGGAAGCATGAGCTCGACCCTGGCCTCCCTAGGTTGTGGGGTGTAGCACTGGTGTAGCGCCCAGGATCACTTAGGAAAATTGGCACCAGGTGAAAAAAAATCGCGGGATAACATTTTAGAGTAAAAAACAAGAAATTAAGACAAACTGAACTAAGTTCTAACATAGATTTAAATATTTTAAACAATACAAATGTACTAACTGTGCATGGCTTTAGTTGAATAAGTCTATTTTACTGACCCTTAACTCAAACGGACATGCTGAAATAGCTGAATATGTTTACCCAACTGTCAAAACATAAATTTTATAATTGGGTACGAAGACAAGCATTTACATTTTGGTTATAATTTACAAATATATGTTTTAATACTTTCTGTCTCATTGACATGAACCGATCATTCACTTCTCCACCAGTGAGTATTATGTGTTCAGGTTTACTGACTTGTTGGCTCCGCCCAGTTTCTTGCGGATCTCTTCCATTTCATGATTCTTGTCGTTGACCTCCGACTTCTTGGTCAGATGTGTGTTCTTTAGGTCCTGAAGCTGGGCCATGGTTTCATCAATGATCTTCATGTGTCTGTGCTCCTCCTACAGGAAGAAAGGAAGGGGATGGCAAGACAGAGATGAAAGGAGTGAGCCAGACAAAATGAAACGTGCCTTGGCGACGTCCAAACCAAGTAGCACTGAACCATATTCACAGCAGAGTCCTGCAACGGGCCGGGAACCCGCGGATACCCGACGGGTACCCGCGTTTGACAGGTGAAAACGGGTGAATTTTTTACTTTGATAAGATCACGGGACGGGCGGTACTGAACTAATCGCGGGCGGGTATCATTTTATTGTGAAAATCAGAGAGCACTGTTTCCGCCCAAACAACGTCACTTGTGTAACTTAACACAGCACAACTGCATGGAGCACGCTGGTCAGTTATCTTAACGCACAAAAACACATTGAACATCCTGTTAAACCTTCAAATTAAAACCATCTGACGACGTAAACAACGACACATGTGTGCTGCGTACAGTAGATGCGTGTTCGCACGCGTGGCTTAAGCTCGCTCCTCCGTCTTCACTTGATTTCTGTACGAACCTGACCATTGAATGTAGCGCTGTTGTTGAAGGCTGCTATCTTTTTCAACACACTTTTCAATAGGATTTACATTTTACTCTGCATGTAATCACGGGTAAACGGGCGGACAACGGGTTGTTTATTTGACAGGCGGGGCGGGTCTGGTTCGTATTTTGAAATAATCACGGGTGACGGGTCGGTCTACAGATCTGAGTATTGACGGGCGGGGCGGGCGCGGGTTCTCAAAATTGGACCCGTGCAGGATTCACAGGGCGGCCATTTACTTACTTCATACTCGAGGATGAAGTAAGAGCAAAATGTTCTACACTCACGGTTGATTAAAAGTCTCCACGCTCTACACTATGTCTGTGTTTGTCAAGAGTAACTTGAATGTCAAGAACATAACTGACATTGTGACATCATCATGAGCATAAAGCCGAGATGGTAACGAGCAGGCCTGTCACAATTATTACATAATCGGATAATCGCAATTATCTTTTGCATAATTGTCATTATCATTTCCATGTTGAAAACTGTTCATACATTTTCTAACATTTTAAACATTTTAAAAACGCGTTTTGAGCTTGCAGATCCTCTATTTATGTTTTTTTAAGTATAAAGTTATTAAATATGTAAAAATTACCTTCTTGAGTCTCTCAATCTCGGCCTCATCCTTCTTGACGGTCTGCTCCCACATCATGACTTTCTCCTGGTCCTCCTTCAACTGGTTCTTCTCATAGTCCACCTGGATGCCCAGACGGGTCTTCTGGGTCTCAAACTCCAGACTGGCAGAAATGGGAAATATTATTGTTCAAAATGGGAAATATGCTTTTCTGTGCAATGCACAACAAGATGATACACATGCTCACAACTGGACACAAAATTTGGTCTTTGTGATTTAGCTGGTGCTTCACTTAGCCTGCAACCCGGTGGGGGTGTCTCAGAGAAGAAATAAGACAGAACAGCAACAGAGTGGATGGACTCACCGCTTCTTGGCGATCTCATTCTGCCTCTTCACCTTCTCCTCTTCAAACTCTCTGATGTTCTTCACGCCAATCTCCACGCAAAACTCCAAAAACACCTCATCTTCAACCTGGAGAACAAAGGCACAGATTCACAAGTGTTAAGTGCTATTCCGTAGATTCTGCACAGAACTATATTTAATCATATTTAAGGGTTTATGTCACAGCTGAGTGTTTAGATTCTCTAAATTCGAGATTCGCAAACTAGAGACCAGAGATGTCCAGGGGTCATTGAGCCTGGAGGACGCCATCGTGAGACCAGGAACGAGTGTGGGAACTGGACTGCTATATTCATCCTTGCTATATAACTGCATTTTGAAATGCCAAGTTAAATGAATGACCTGGCGTGTTAGAAGTAGGAGCAATACAACCTAGGTGTTTGGCTAAGTTAGCAATAACAGGTTGGCTTGGGTTGTGGCATATAAGTGAACAGTCAAATCAGAATGCTTAAAAGCCTAGACAAGAGCTTAATTATAATAATATTAAGAGCTAAGGTTCTGAATTGACCGTCACACAAGACATAAGTAAGATGTCTAGTGGTTCCACTCACCACATTCATTTTGTCCCTGAGGTCATTGACCTCCTTCTCACGTGACTGGACGATCCTCTTGATGTCGTTGATGCGAGGGCCAAAGTTGGCGAGCTCACTCTCCAGCTTTGACTTCTCCTGCATGATGCAAACAAAAAGTTTTTTTTAAAGTTCCATATCAAGCGAATCAGCAAAGAGTTACCAATATTGTGCTGCAAGTTGGCCGCACCTGCATGTTGAGGGACAGGTGGCGGGTCTTGGTCTGCTCCAGATCACTCTGGGAGTATTTCAGTCTCATCTGCAGGCCATGGGCCTGAGACTGCACCTGACGCAACTCAGCCTCTTTTCTCTTGGCCTTCATTTGCTCCTAGAGTGAGAAAGGCAACAATTGGGAATTGTAAGAATTCTATAACTTAAAGGCCGATCTACACCAGAGAATTTTCGCACACACGCGCATATACACACTCACGCACTTTTAGATCTAGTCCTATTTTAAAGCCTGCGTATGCGGGACTCGTGTATCCGCGCGCCTGGTGTAGCCGGTATCATTGACAACCGTGCTGTACGCGCCAAGCATACGCTCGCTTTGAAAAGTCTGGTGTAGATCGGCCGTAAGTCAATGACATATAAACCCTATATAAACCCTAGCTTCCACAAACATGTCCATAGCTAGAGTGAAAGGTTACCTTGAGTTCTTCAGTGAGTTTCTCCTTCTTATCCTTGAGCTTGTCCACTGCCTTCTCGTCCCAGCGCCTGGCCTTGGCTTTCAGGTCGCTGGCTCCTCCAGAGATCACACCAGACTTCTGGAACAGGGTACCGTCCAGGGCTACAGTCTGGTCACAGGGAAGGAAAGAATGTAAGAGGAAAGCAAGGAGCATCTTCCAGCAAGTTTCATATAAGACAGTCATGATATTTAAGACATTTTAATACCAGTTAGAATTAAATGTAGGGATGTAACTCATGATTTGATAACACGATAACTTTTTATGAAATATCTGACACCATTAGGGTTTTATGGGAGATACTTCTGAACATCAATTTTGACCATTTCTAATACTCTTTAAACGTATAAAAAAATGACAACTTTAAGCTATGTTGATTTCACAGCTCTGGTCAGATATCGTATATAAACATAAATCTTTAGACTCGCTTTTGTCTCTGTTGGTACTTATACTTTGTTGAGCGCTGGTGTCTTGCACCAGAAATAAGGCCAATAAGGCTTTGGCGCTGGAATGCGTTATGCGCTTGTAGATCGGCCTTTGACCAGGGAGTGTGTGTGTTTACCTTGTGTCTGTATGGCCCTCCAAAGGCGATCCTACGAGCATCGTCTACGCTGTCACAGACCAGTGCGTTGCCACAGGCGTACTGCAGGGCCTTCTTGATATGGGGAGGCTCATAGCGGATGACATCGATCACAAGCTTGGCTCCGCGCAGTTCTCTCAGTTTCTCGTCTGTAGGCTTTACCTGGAATAACAAAAAAGAAATGTTTTTAAATAATTAAAAAATAGGTAAATATTGTCAAATGCCATTTGTGGGATTAAAATTACATGCAGTCCATTGTGAACAGCAAACCAAGTCCAGAACGTACCTCCAGATAGTCAAGAGGCAGGAAGGTCTCGGGCTCTCCTCTCTGTTCCTTGATGTACTGGATACAGTCTCTGCCTGTCTTCTCAGAGTCAACAATGATGGCGTCCATGTTCTTCCCCAGCACCTTGGTCACGGCGATCTGGTACTTCTTCTGAGTGGGCTGGCACAGGTCAATCAGACGGCCGTACTGCAGAGAGGAAGAGGTGGTTAGAGAAGGGGGGGCAGAGTGAATTGACCGTGTTTCATTTAAATCAAGCTAAACTGTATTAGCCAAAGAGGCAAGCAAGAAACTGAAATATTACAATATTATATACCAGTGGTTAGGGCCTTTTCTTGGAATAGGCAAACAAGGCAGCCGCCTAGAGCTGGAGGGGATGTCAGAGAGGAGACATAATTGATGCCTCATCTCTTTTCAAATGCCTCTCTAACTGGTGGCAGATGAGCCCATTCGATTAATAAATAAACCAATGCTAAACTGAGAGAGAGATGCAGTGGAGGATGCATTTGTGCAGGTACAGTAGGTGAAGACACCTGAAAAATTGACCAGTGACATGTCAGTCTTTAAAAATGTGAGACATGAAAAGTTAACACCTTTACCGCCGGGCCCGTAGTTCTACGGGCCGTTAAATCCAACGGTTAAGCGCCGAGCCCGTAGTCCTACGGGCTGCGGTCTTTTCGCGCATGCGCGGTCCGGGTGCACTTTCGGAATTTTTTTGATCCACTTCCGTTTCCGGTTTGATGACAGGAAATAGAATTATTTGGGATCCGGTTTCGACGATCACGCCCGCTCCCATTCTACAGACGAAACTGAAACTCAATTCTCTTCCTGTAGTTTTTTCTCCTCGCATTTCACTGTTTAACGTAATCCGCTCTAACTACAGTCATGGAAGTCCGTTTGACATGCGGTCTTCACTGGGAGATACAGGGAGATCTCGCGGATGTAAACAGACCGTTCACGGCTCAATCTTAAGGATTTTAACAAGATCTATGGCGACATGAAAAAAACAAAAAAACAACAAAAACACCTTGGCACTGGTGAGTACATTATGAGATTAACCTCTGGCGGTGGATGTGTTAAAGGTCTACCTCTGTCATTGGTACCCTGGTACTGCTGGCTTTCCATACAACCAGGACATTAATTGCATTCACCTGGTTGGTGTCCCTGTATTTCTAGCCATCTAATCATGGACTGGTTAGACCTGGAAGTATGGAAAACCCAAACTACCAAGCATCACTGAGGACTGGAGTTGGGAACCAAAGTTAGCTGCCTTACCACAGAGCCAGGGTAAAGCCTCTTGATGCTTTCCATGATCTCTGCCTTGCGCTGCTGGCGGCTGTTCTCCTGCCTGTCAATCCTGGCATCGCCCAGTTGCTCCATCACCTACAGACAAGACATACCCATAAAAAAAACTGTACTTTTTTTGTCCATCACATTGCAGAAAATGCAATGGAACAAATGCAATGGAAAACATAATATCCGACTGATAACTCTGCTATGTAGGGTTCAGTATGTGTGATTAGGGCGAGTTCAGTACCTGGTTGAGCTCCGTGTTGATCTCGTCAATCCTCCTCTTAGCCTGCTCCACCTCCTCTGTCAACTCTTCCTCCATGCGCTTCTGCTCGTCCAGAGATTGTCTGAGGAGCAAAATGAACAGGAGAATGGGAGTGAGGAATCAGATGCTAATAATGTATGTGATCCAGACATCTAGTAATGTATTTGACCGCAGAATCGATTCCCCAATATAGCCCCAGTGGAAAAAGCAGCGAAATGTTTCAGTGTGTTAAAGGATATTGTGAAGATTGCCATAGCGTGAAGTTACAGGAGTAACAATAGTGAATACATGGAGTGATACTATTCTGACAACACATTCGTCTACAAATCTACTTTAACACAGTGCAATGTGTCTTTTTAGGCACTATAAAATATTGTTTCATTATTTTATTTATTATGGATTATGATGATGGGACAAAGTGTGATAAAACAACAGTATCCTTTAAATGTCACACACCTGCTGGTGGTGATGTAATCTTCAAGCTTTTCCATACGTTTCTGGTTTTCTTCAATTTCACGGATCTTCTGTTTGATCTTGGCCTAGAGGGGGAAAACACACAAAAGAACATCTGTCTATTCCAGGGGTTTTCTGAGACTGAGACAGTGCGCCTCCCTTCAGAAGATCAGATTAGTGCTCCTTGTTTAATTTCTTTCTTGCAAAATTTTGCCAAACTTATAGATATTATCAAAGGTCTTAATAGGGCTGGATTTATTGACACAGTTGTAAGCTTCTTCCATCTGGCAGAGTCAGGTTAATGTTCACATGCTGTATGAGGAATTGGACTTGGCGAACACAAGACATTTTACAATACCCAAAATCTCAGATATCTTGTCTTATATCACAATATTGATATTATATATCAATATACTGCCCAGCCCTATGCCGCAACCGTTGTTTATCAAACCGGCAGGCCTGACTACAGCAACCTCCTGTTCATCATCCTGACTCTGGTACCTCACAGTCTTAAAGGGACTACACCATGAATTTTAACTTTTTTTGTGTGTTTTTGGTCTTCCCTACCTCTCTTCTATCCCCAAAAATACCCCAGTTTGAACACTCAGGCTTTCACAGCAAATCTGGGGTTTTCTGTAAATTGGTCTCAAAACAGGCCAAACTGATTTGGTCCCTGACGTGACGTCAAGTCAGGGTACAATCCCTCCCGTTTTTCAGTTACAACTAAAAATATATATATATATATATTCCCTTTTTTTATTTTTATTCTTACTTTTTCCACACAGTGCCAAACAGGACAATGTGGTATTGCAGGTGAAAGTGCTTTATAAGCCAGAGAGAAGTTAGTTGGAATGAGTATATCTGAGGCTTGATTTAGGCTCAAACCTTTTGAAAAACGTTTGAGGGACATAAACAATATGATATTAAATATATTTTTTTTTAATTCATGGTGTAGTCCCTTTAAAATCATAGCCATACATATTCAAACCATTGTAACAACCATCATTATTATCATTAGGACGGTGAACAGATTAATATTTTTTATCCCAGACCCAGACACCGGATTCAAAACATTTCCAGCAATTGTTCAGTAATCCACCAGCCAAATGATTGATTCAGCACACAATTTCTACATAATGGCTGTATACTGTCACTGTGGGCAGAAACTTACAACACCAAACTTCAGCAGCATTTGGAATTAATTTCCAACTGTTATCATCATGATGATGTATACCTCTGTCTCCACTTTCTTCCTCTCCTCCAGGTCTAGACGGTCCTGATCGGCTTTCTGGTCACGGTTAAACTTCTCCAGCTCCTGGGCCAGGGTTGCTGCACGTTTACTGGCCTCCTCCTTCAGGCGATGGTACTGCTTCACCTGTAGGACAGATACAGAGGGTGGGGGGAAACAGGGGGTGAGATACTAGTCGACTACTGTAGTTTAGATTAACAATCTATTTTGATGGTGCCATTTACACCATTTCAAGGGAGCATTCACACCAAACAATCTAGCCAACCTGAGATTTGTACCACCTACAAAAGTGAAAGGTTTCTTAATGAAGCAGACATGCTGAGAGATAGAAACATCTGTTGACACCAGCCAACTATATTTGTTACCAAATTTGAGACATGTACTTTTATAGCAGTAATAATAGTTTTAGCAAGCAAGGAACCTTTTTTTTTTAATTATACTCTGGGCCACTTTGAAAGTGCATGTTTTCAACAGTTTTCGAGTGGATACAAAGAAAGAATAATAATTGGTCAAGCACAGACACAACACATTTATCCATAAGAGCCCAAACATCAGACCTGGTTCTCCTCTAGTGTGAGGTCCTGGCCCTGACTCTGGGCCTCCTCCTCCATGCGCTCCTCAAACTCCTGCTTGGTCAGCTCCACCGCCTTCATCTCCTTGTCCAGCTCATCCATGTCCGCCTTGCGCTTCTTGTACAGCTTCTGGGCGTTCTGCTGGGACTTTTTCGCTGCCTCCAGCTTCTTGATCTTGTGTGAGGTGTTTTCTTTGGCCTTGATGTACTGGGGCCGCTTCTGGTTCAGCTCTGAATCTTTCTCTCTGGAAGGGAAGAAGAGGAGTGGATGAGAGAAGGCTTTACCCCATTAAAACCGGGAAAGCATCTGTGTCATTTTATATTTTTGCGCTGGCTTTTAAAAAATAGCAGATATACAAGCTCACAGCGCGTCACTTTGTGCAGCACTGCAAGCTTGTTCATCAGCTATTTTTGGAAAGAATTTCGAAAAATCGTTAAAGTGAAACTTTTCTCTTTTGTGGGTCCTTGGCACGAACATTTTTGAGAACTACTGATTTAAAAGGTATTTTATAGAATCGGCTTCAGGTCTTAATGGGTTAAAATAATTATTGTATTACTGCTTTGCTCGCCATCTTGGTTTCTTTTCCTTTTTTTGTAAAAGGTTTTACAGGCCCCTTCTTTTTTTAACTGATCTGCATGTTTGTCTTTTTAGTCATTATATTTTCTCACCATGCTGATCACTAATCTCGTAAAGGAGCATGTAGGACATGTAAGGTGATTTGTTATGCAGCTGCGTTCCTGCAACGCAGTAAGTAGACTTCAGCACACCAGATGCGCGAACATCTGCTCACGCTTCAGTGTATCCTGTACGCCGGGGTAATCCTGATCCCAACCTGACAGAGACAAATACATCATCATCTCTACTCACTTGATCTCTTTCTCCACCGTCTGCTGTTCCCTCATCAGCCTGCCCAGCTCCTTCTTCTTCTCCTTCAGCTCCTCCTCCACGTGGTCCATCTTTTTGCGGTCCTTGTCGATGTCCTTGTTGCGGTGAGACAGATCTTTGTTCAGCTTCTCGATCTCCGCATCGTTGTGGTAGAGCTTGAAGAGCTGCATCTGGACGTGGGCCCTCTGCACGTCGTCCTTCAGTCGCTGGTAGCGCTCAGCCTGACCGACAGAGAAGAGAAAACCAGAGAGAGAGACACATAGCATTATGTTAAGTCAAAAGGAACGGTACATTGGTTATTCGTGAGTCACCCATTAAATGAAAAAATATATATTTACTGGTTTTATTTGAAATAAAACCCAAATAAATTGTGACAGACGGGAGAGATAGAAAAGGGGGACGTTGAGTGAAATGTATTTGTTGTGATGACATAATTAAGTGAAAAAAGGTTACGTGTGGTATCGCAATACTAATCCAATGTGCAGTGAACTGAGGTAGAGGGAGTTTCAAGGAGCTCCAGAGATGCTTAAAAGAATGGATGTCACACCTCTTCTTTCTCTTGTTTGGCCTCCTTGCGCTCAGCAGCAATGTTCTTTTTGCGGTGGTAATTGAACTGGGTGTCCTCCTCAGCTTTCACCATTTCCTTCTTCCTCCGGTCGTATTCCTGGGCCAGATCCCCAGAACGGGAGATCTCCTCAAACAGAGCCGTACGCTCCTTGGGATTCTTCATGGCAATGGACTCAACAGCTCCCTAGAGTGAAAGAGGGGAAAAGTGGGGCATACTAATTCACACGAGATGCTAGATTCAGTTCTCTCAGCTATTCAATATGTTACACGTCAATTCAAGGACCTGCATAGCTCTTATTGTCGTACTTCTCTTAGGCAGTTCTCAATAAGGTATAGAGGGTCTAATAGAGCACAGAGGAGCTAAAGAAAATTCACAATCTCATGATCAACATTTTTATCAGCAATACCAAATTTCAAGTGCTTAGAGCTGCATAGCTTTAACAGTTAAGCTTGTTGTTTGCACCTGTCCCACATCTGCTACACGACTAGTTGCCTTTTCATGCCCATCCCTAATGATTTTTTTTGTGTGTTGCGTGTTTCATGTTGTGCACAATGTTTTACCTGGAAGACCAGGAAGTTTCTCGCTTTGATGAGGATGCCAAGCTTCTCCAGCTCTTCACTGTACTCAGAGAGTACCACTACCTTACTGTTGATACGGTACTCTGAGGACGAACCTGATGGAAAAACACCAGACACACATGAACCCATTAAGAACTGAGGTTGATTCTACAAATGCCTACTAAATCCTAACAGTTTTCTGAAACTTATCATTATAATATTTGCACAAATGTTCATGATTTTTTCAAAAATAGCAGATCTACAAGCTCATCCCAGTTTTAATGGGTTAAAGATGCATGAAAGATGCATGAAAATTTGCTTTTGCAGGTTACTCGTTCCTCCACCTTATCCCAGATCAGCTGCCTCTCTGAATTTTTGAAGACTGTGCTACTATGTCACCGATAACTTTGCAGAATTTATGAAAGTTATGAAATCCAAGTTATGAGATCCACCTAAGTTTAGTTTAAATAACCACAGTAGAGTTGTCTGTAGGCCTGTCACAATTATTACATCGCAAATATTTGAGATAATCGCAATTATTTTGCATAATTGTCATAATCCAAGTTTTATTTTTATGTATACGTTTATTTGACAGGGACAATACAAAAAACAATGCATGAAGTTATAAAAACATGAAACCGTTGCATTGTATATGGGATTTATAGCCGAGGGTAATTTGCGACCCCAGTCCCTGGTTAGGCCTTTCTATACAAATATCTACCTAGTAAAAAAAATAATCAATTACAAAAAGGACATGCATGAAGCTCTAATCTAGTACAAAATTAATAACATTCCCAAGTTACAGTCATGAAAGCAGTAGCCTCGGAAACCCATGCTTTTTTTTTTGTTACAAAAGAAAAAAAGCCTGGGGGAGCCATGCAGGAACATGGTCTTGAGCCTTGTTATCTCCTAACCAATCAGAGTGCAGAGGGGCGTCGCTCTAAATTTGGTGACGTCAGCGTGCTCCGTGCACAAGCCGGGGGGGGAGGGGAGGGGAGGCGGGGACATAGATTGGTGAAGCAATAGGAAGCCACGCACAAATCCGGGAGGCTGTGTTTTGGATCCGCCTTTCAAGACCATCGATTGAGCTCGTAGCCTCAGGCTATGAAAGCAGTGACGTTAACATTTTAAAACATATTTGTGTTCGCAGCTTTGGTTTGATTGAAAAATGTACTTAAAGCTACAAGCTTTAAGTAAAAGGTTACTAGAGGTTTGAGCCGCTATGCGGCCCTCAAATCTAGAGTACGGGCCGCTATGTGGCCCTTGCACCTACTTTGTAGTAAGTATTGCGTAATAATGTAGTTATATAGGGCTATCATTGCACAATAATGTCCTGCCCTGTGAAACTTCAAATCCTAAAAGCCAAACAGAAATTAAAATTGTATTCATATTCCAGTGTTCAATGACAGAAACAAAATTAAATCGTTAGTCGCAATTATTTGAAATTCATGAAATTAAAACGTAGGTAAATGTCATAATCGTGACAGCCCTAGTTGTCTGACTACATTATTCAATTGTTGAAGACCAGCATTTATGTCACACCCAGATGAGACCATTGAGCTAGCATCACCAGATCCATCACCAGGCACCTACCAATGATGACCCTGGTGAAGGTGCGTTCCTCCCCATCATCCTCCTGGTACACCATGCTGACAAAAGCTCTGTTGGCAGCCGGCTTCCCCACAGGTGCTCCATGGATCAGGTCCTTCAGAGTTTTCACACGCAGATTACTGGTCTTCTCTGCCAGCACAAAGCTGATGGCATCCATAAGGTTGGACTTGCCTAAAAAACATACAGCACACACATTATAACACTCAAATAATGACTAATGTGTGCTAAAAAAAATCTATGGCAATCAAGAGCTCCATCACTCCATCATAAGGGTTTGACATGTTGACAATGCTGAATAATACAATCTAGCATCATTTTGTTCTCTTTATTCAAGCTTTATTTCGGACTCTAATAGGTCCATATAAAAGACAATACAGGGGACACAACACAACAAAGATTAAAACAACAAAAAACATGTAAATGTTTTTACTGCAGACACATACTAAATAAACATAAATCCATAAGCATGTGACTTTAAACTGTTAAATGGCCGGAACCACTATAAAGCATTCAATAGCAAATTGTACCAAGGGGGGTGTCTAGTTCCCTCAGCCCTAATCATGGGGGAATAACATTAATTGATGACATTAATTAATCAAGAGTTGGATGCCGACTTGTGCATTAGCAGACAAGTCAAACCATACAAACATAGCCTTGGATCAAGACTATCAATGTATTTTATCGATTTTGACATTTGCATATCTATGATACAAAAGTAAGTCAAGACTCGATAAAATACATCAATGATCGTCTTGATCCAAGGCCAATACAAACACATTACACAACACGTGTCCATTCCAAACTCAGATTCCATGTCAACAACACATTCATGCAATACTTCATAAGCTGCTAACTAACGTTAGCCAAAGCCTGCTAACTTCTACGTTGGATCATTAGCCAATAGTGACCATTAACGTTGGCTAGCTGATGTGAAGCCAGCATAACATACCGGATCCATTGGGTCCAATGATGGCGGTGAACTTGTGAAACGGTCCTATAATCTGTCTTCCCTTGTACGACTTGAAGTTTTCGATCTCTATCAATTTCAGATATCCCATTTTGCACGCTCTATTCTGCTCAACAACTAGGGAAATAGGATGTTAGCTATAACTGTTAGCCACAACGCTAACATGCGATATATTTTCAGCAGGCTTATCAAAAGAAAAGCAGCTACAGTCACAGACTCACTGTTCAGCTACAGAACGGATGCATTACATTATAAACTGCCTCTAAAATGCTTACAGTCGTTATTATAATATTGTTCTATCGCTGTAAACAACAATGCGCCATTTTACAATCCTGCAGGACGACACCAGAGCGCGCGATTAGCGAGTAAACACATGGACTCTCGCGATACCGGACATTCCTCCCTTCAGTGTTGCCAGGTTTTGCGAGAGAAACAAGCAACTAGGTCTATGAAAACAAGCTTGATTTATTGATTGATTTATTGATTGATTGAATACTTTATTATCAGTTTGCAAAAAAAGCACAGGAAAGTACAGTTCAATACAAGGTCTGCTAAGAGGATTTTAACCCAAGAAAGCTTATGGCTTGTTTCCATTGGGGTCCTTTGATTGATTGATTGATTGATTGATTGATTGAATACTTAATTAACAGTTTGCCAAAAAAAAAGCACAGAAAGTACAGTTCTATACTAGGTCTGCTAAAAGGATTACAAGCTCACAACGTCGCATCGCAACGTTGTGAGCTTGTAGATCTGCTTTTTTTTTATCTTGAAGAAAATGTTTTCAGATGTAATGGGGGGTCTGCAGACAAATACATAATAATTTGGGGGTCTTTCTGACATGAACATGTTTGAGAACCACTGGTTAAACAGCATTAGGAAACAAGCCCCAATAAGCAACTACACTTTATAAACAAGCCCCAAAAAAAACGCAACCCGCGCAACTACTGATATGTACAAGCGACTTTACAGAAAAACAAGCCCAAAGTCGCTTATAATAAGCAGACATGGCAACATGGCCCCCTTCCCCTTCTTGAAAAGCTATTTGTTGCATGGGAGAAGTTTTACATTATTCACATCCTCTTCCATCATTGTTCTCATTCTGTTTTTAAACAAGGATTATTCACTTAAATGTATTATTGTGTGTTTGTGATGCTATGCCGATATTATGTAACTTGTCGTATAGCCCTAGAATGGCTGTGATATTATATTATATATATATATATATATATATATATATATATATATATATATATATATATATATATATATATATATATAATATATATATATATAATATAATATTAAATATTAAATATCTACCTTTTTAATAAGCTATCCACTAGGCAAAATGTAGACAATCTGTCAAAGATATGCTTTTATTTGCCAGAAGTTATATTCCCATCATCACAGTGTTGGATGCAACAACACGGAAAACAATAGGAAAGCGTCTTCTTCAGACGAACCAAGCATGCGCACCTCTGGTTACTATGGCTACAAAGTCACCAAACACAGAAAGATGTCTCTGCATTGTTGCATACATTTGACTGCAGGCTGGTGCATTGATGTAAAAGGGCTGTCTGCAGCGGTAAGTATTGATCAAAACATCTACTTCTACTACATGTTCAGTCAACATGACCAAACTAGCTCTATGTTTACCAGTGGTGGAAAGTAACTATTTGCATTTACTCAAGTAGCTACTGTACTTAAGTACAATTTTGAGGTATTTTTACTCTACAGGAGTATTTCTAATTTTATACCCCACCACAAAATATATTTTTTGACTCCACTGCAATTATTTGAAAACTTTAGTTACTAGTTGTTTTGTAGATTTTCATTATTAGTATTACAAAATATAAATACATTAACCACTTCAGCCCTATATATAGGCTACTTTGGCTATTTGAAGATAGAAAATAGCCAATCTACAAACTCAAAGCCATGCATTGTGAGCTTGTAAATCGGCTATTTTCTATACATTTGGAAACTTGTGAAATGGGACATTCTGCATATGAGTACTTTTACTTTTGGTATTAAGTATATTTTGATGCATATACTTTTGTACTTTTACTCGAGTACATTTTGAATACCGGATTTCATTTGTAACAGAGTATTTCTACATTGTGGTGTTGGTACTTTTCACGTTTTACTTTTAAGTACAAAATGTGAGTATTTCTTCCACCACTGCTTATACAACTTTGAGTTAATAGAGATTTTTCAGTCAACATGATCAAACTATAACTAGGTTTACAAAGCAGCAGTCCTGCCCATAAACTGATTGTAGCCTAGGGAGGCTATATGCTATATGTCCCTTAACCTTTGAATAGTTATGTTCATAATGTGTGGTGATGAGTGGTGTAAAGTAAGTACATTTACTCAAGTACTGTACTGTACTGTACTGTACTGTACTGTACTGTACAATTTTGAGGTATTTTTTACTTTACTGGAGTATTGCCAGTTCTCAGTAGTTTTACTTCTACTCCACTATCTCAGAGGCAAATATTACGTTTACCCCACTACAATTATTTGAAAACTTTAGTTACTAGGACTTTGTAGATTTTGATTATTATTACAAAACATACAGTAACCACTTCAACCACTTCAGCTCACAATACTTTCTACATTTGATACCAATACTTTTGTACTTTTACTCAAGTAAATTTAGAATTCCTGACTTTTACTTGTAACAGAGTATTTCTACATTGCAGTATTGACACTTTTACTTAAGTAACAAATGTGACTACCTTTTCCACCACTGGAGGTGATGACATTTTGTCCTTTCCTTTTCATAGGCTCATTAGAAACAGTGAACATGTATAAAGTGGATCTACCAGTGAACCATGCCCCAGAGGAGGCTGTTGAGCGCCGGCGCGCTGCAGAGGTCGCACGCAAGGCTCGCATCTTCAACACACGGAGCCGTGTGTTGGGCGTGGATCTCAGTGCCCTGGATCAGCAGGTGGAAGAGAAGAAACTACGTGAAAAAGTGGAAAGACAGCGAGAGGATGCTTTTGGTAACATAGGGCAGTTGTTCTCAACCTGTGGGTCGGGACCCCCAGGGGGGTCCCCACATGAGTTTGGGGGGGGGTCCCCAGATGACAGGGAAGTGACAATTTAATTTTACCTTTTTAATACCCCCCCAAATGTAATGGCTCAACACCACATTCCAAGTGCTTATCAGGGTGGGGGGTCCCCAGTTCAAATATGATTATTTGTGGGGGTCTCCAGTTCAAATATGATTATTTTGGCGGGTCACGGCCTGAAAAGGTTGAGAACCACTGACAAAGGGGACATAAAATCAGGATGGGAGATCAATTCATTGAATTGATATTTATAATTCACCACTGTATTTGACATGTTGTTTTACTTTTCCAACCCTGCAGATGAGTTGAGAAGGAGACACGAGGAAGCACTGTTGCAGCAAGAGAGAGATGAGGAGGAGAGGCGAGCAGCGTTGAATAGAGACCTCATTCAGTATCGCACCATTCATCAGCGCGTGGAGGACTCCCGTGATGCTGATCTCATATGTGACCTGAAGGGGGCGTTCAGACCCACCATTCCAGAGGCAGAGCTGGGACCTGCCAGTATGCAGGTCTTCCAGGTGGGCCTCGTGTGATGGGCAAAATGTACATATCAGCGTAGCAGTGGAACTTCACCCAATGTCCAACAGCGAATGGTTGAATAGATCATTCTTCAGTCCTACCGGCTTTATTTCTTTGTTTATTAGGGTGAGGACATTGGAGAGAAAGAGAAGAAGAGAATGCAAACGGGGAACACAGAAAGAGAGCTGCGTGGGCAGAAGGAAGTCGATGAGAAAAGGCGTGTGGAGGACAAACACAAAGGTGAAGGCACATGTGCAGACAAGCATGCACGCACCACACACGCACACACACACACACACACACACACGCATGCACGGCACGCACGCACGCACGCACGCATGCATGCATGCACGCACGCACGCACGCCTGCATGCACACACACACACACACACACACACACACACACACACACACACACACACACACACACACACACACACACACACACACACACACACACACACACACACACACAGTACACAACGAGGGATTACTGTTGGTCTGACATACAGTATAGCCCCTGTAAATCATATACATGCTTCATGCACTCATACACAAACAATCACACACTCCTCCTACACGCAGCCCTTATCCCGGGGTGACGTTGATGGATGCTCATCTTAAAGGGCCGTTATGTGTGTGAGAGTATGTTGTTGGAGGGTGCATTCCATGGGTGATGGATGTGGGTGTGCAAAGTATGCAGAAGATGACTTCTAGTGTGTGTGTGTGTGTGTGTGTGTGTGTGTGTGTGTGTGTGTGTGTGTGTGTGTGTGTTTGTTTCAGAGGTGCTTATAGGAAAAGGGATGGTACATCAGGATCTGAGGATGGTTCAGTTGGATGCTCTGGAGGCCGAGTGTAATAAAGCTGCTCGCATCGCACTCAACAACTACAATCATGCTCTGGTATTATCATCATGTACACACACATACACACACACACACACACACACACACACACACACACACACACACACACACACACACACACACACACACACACACACACACACACACACACACACACACACACACACACACACACACACACACATGCACCACCTGCCAAGAATCCTCAAGGCAAAAACCCAGTGAGGTGGGATTTTTGGAATTGAAATAACTAATTGAAGATGCCAAACGATGCGTACACTGTCACTGGGGGGAGGGGCATGGCCATCACATTAGTGATGGAAAACTGCTTTAATGTATGCATGGGCCCAGTCTGTGTTTTAAAAGCCCCCATTTAGCTATTCCCTCATTATGCCTGAATGCACTCTTGTTGACATCTCCGGTGGGAGGCGTCGTTATAAATCCTTAAGGTCATGTTATTTTTTCATGTCAATTATGTGGTTCCTCTAATAACCACTCACATGCACCATGCACAAGAAAACACGACTGGCTGAGTGGAACGCTGGTGTCTCAGGAGGACATTCAACACATGGTTGACCCCCCCCCAAGGCAGAACTGACTAACCTCAGATCAGAGCTCAGGTTACCCAACCGTATTCCAAATTCCTAATCAAGGGAATGATCAGTAAAACTGACCGTGGATCAGTGGTCAGGCCTAATCTATCTAAGCTGTTCTCGCCACCAGGCTGCAGAACGAGCAGAAAAGCTGAGAGAGCAGCGTACGAGAGAGGAAGGGGAGGGTCTGGCAGAGATGTGGCACATGGCGACGTCAGACATGCTGACCGAGTGTGCAGAGGCGGCAGAGAGGGAGTCGGGCGGCCCAGGGCGGCCCAGGGTTCTGACAGACAGATGGAGAGGAATGAGCGCCGAGCAGCTGACAGACATCCACAGGGAAAGAGCTGAACAACGACTTGAGAGACAGGCAAGTCATACTCAAGCACACAATGGGACACTGACAATGCAGCTTTCTATAAGCTGCCTATTCAATGTCAAGCCACATTGGGTTTTCCAGGATATTTATACATTTCAACACAAGGTGGTTAAAAAGAGAGATTATTCTAGAAAAGTGTAAGGCTCAGCACAGCACAGCTTGCCACAAAAAAAGTACACGCATTTCATTTTGCCATTTCAGAGCAAGTCAAAAGTTCATCAAATGTTTTTTCTTCTGTTGTTTGTCATTTTTTTAGAAGCAGCTTGAGGCTGAGAAGCTTTTGGATACTGCGTGGGACTTCCAGCGAATGAAGCTGACCAGAGAGGCAGAGGAGGAGGAGATGAGAACAGATGAACTCCAGAGGGAGACGAGGACACAGCTGGACCATTACAACAAGCAGCTGGCTAAAGAACAGCAGACATAGTAAGGAAAGCACACGCAAGCTCATGCATGCTCATGCATACTCATACATACATGCTCATGTATACTCATACAAATATGCATGTTGCAGCCTATAAAGAATAAATGCTTTATAGAGTATTCAGTATGGGATAGCAAACTTTGCTATGAGGACGTGAGATGTAGAATTCAGAACAAGCATACATACTTTATAATAATACATACTTTATAATGTATATAATACATTTTTATTTTTTTGGGGCAGTGAGTGACTATGTACTGTATGTTTCTCTATCTTCCCCAGTCAAGAGTTCCTGAACAAGAAACTCTACACCAACAAACCCACTGCAAACTTCTTCAATCAGTTCAATACCAGCTCTCGCTGACCAGATCAGCACCTCACATTGCCCACTGGCACTCACACAAGTAAATAAATGAAGTCTATTGATTGTTTCACTCAGTATTTATTCCCATCTGGCATCCATACAAAAGGGGTATTCAATTCCTCCAGAGTATTTTTAGGTTGACACATAGCATCGATGTTTGTAAGCGATACGGGATGATACTGATGACAGAAAGGGACTCCTATTTTGGTACAGATTGTTCCAGTTACTTTATTTTGGATCATATATTCAGTTACAGAAGTTGACTCATTATGCAGATACAACAATATTGGCCCCATATGCAGTACAAGTCCACTCAGAAGCTGACCAACAAAACCCCAACCCCACCCACTCCTGTCTTTCTCAATGGCACAAACTGCCCTGTTCCTGGTGTCCTAATGGTGTACCCCACACACCCCACACAGAGGCACAACTCCCTCCGGCAGTGACATACTTTATATATATAACCCTCCGCCCCTACCTCCCCCCTTCCCCGTCTCCATCAATCTTCCCCTCCCACCTAGGCATCACAATTAAAAATCCATCTGCTCTCATGTACTGAAGAAGCTGTTGCTGTGATTCTTTATATGCAACAATTGACTTTTTGATGGATTTTCTTCTTTTTTTTTTTGCGTTTTAACTGTATTTTAAAAAAGGAGGAAACACAACATAGGTGGAAACAAAGGCTAGCGGCCTCAGCTTTCCCCTCAATGCACGAAAAGCAAAGAGCGAGTGGCAGTAGAGTGAGTATCTGCACGCGTACACTCAATCCTTCATTCAAGGTTAACATTTGCTCTGACACTGACAAAACACAGATGTTTAGCAGCAAATAGTCAAGATAGAATATTGGCATATTTCATGTCGTTTATCATTACTGTATGAAAATAGACTTTTAACTTATTTTTTTGTTGTCCTGAGTGTGTCTGTACAACCAACAACAGGGAGCTCACTCAAAGTACAGTTCCTTAAGTGCCACTAGCCCATTAACACAATTACTCTATTCTCAATCTCTAGGATTGTCAATACAGTATATGGTATTTTAGTCTAGTGGCAGACTATTGTTTGAGTAGGGAGTGCAGAGACAGCAACATTGCATACGTATAGCTACTCCCTGTGGTAAGCACAAACTGGCTCACTGCATCCCCATCTCTAATAAATGCACCAGACAAAGACTCCACAGATACTCACTGCACTGCAAAGGTTTACTAGATGGTTACAGACATGAATGCGATCTTAGCTCTCTTTCCAATGTTTCTACTATACTATACTATACTAAAAGACAATAGGAATTAATGCACTTTTTTTAAGTGGGTTTTGCAAACGTCTAAGGATAGATGGGGATTTTTTCTTCTTTTTTAATATATATATTTTTAACTAGGAACTAGCTTTATCTAAAACAGCCAAATCTCACTTTAATTATTTGTCAAATAAGGAAAGTGTGAATAGCATCAATACAAGGAAGGGAAAGACTATTTGAAACGTTTCAAAATGAACGTAATACAAAGTTAAAACCTGCACATTTTTCACATTTTCTTTTTTTTATCATACAAACTGGTTCGGTTAATCAAAACAATCTTTAAGGGCTGTATTTACATTCAATGAAATGCTGAAAGCTCTCACTCCAGGAAAACTTAATCTCTCCAGTATATCTCCAGAATTTCTTTTACTCCTTTAATAATTCCAAAAGGGTTTTTGGCATGTCAATAATACTTCTAACCAGCTCTAACAAATGATACATTCTGTGTTTGATGTAAATATCAACTGCTTGCCTTCAGTGTACAATGACTGCTGTCACATCTTGCATTGATGAGGGCCAGAAAATAATATGTTGCATGTACTTCACCCTCAAATCATCACAGAAACACTGCTCCATTTTGTGACGGGTGAGATGGACAGATATGGGAAGATTGTTCATTAGAGACATTTGTTTAATACACTGTAGAAAGAGACACTGACAAATACAGAAAGCTACACAAAGGTCTCTACACAAAAGAATTACAGTTTCATACCAATAATGACATTACACTTCTGGTGAAAAGGCGACAGAGTAATGACATCAGTCTGTTGCTCTATGCAGACCCAGCAGGCACAGGAACTTATAAGGAGCATGTACAGTACATATCCATAATACTGTCTTATGGCTAATAGATAAATGTAGATGCAGTTATATACACCACGTGCTATTCAGCATTTTCACAGCAAATTCCTTTGATGCATCCAATGTTATTTATAATAAGAAACCTGGCTTCAGTTAGTTGTAGTGATATCTTGATCCATATGAAACGTGTCAGTAAACCTATAGAGGGCATGAAGTACTGAATTACATAAGGGATGTAAAAAAATTATATGAAACGGTTGAAAACATAAATAAACACTGACATAACCAAAAATATGATTTGTATTAAAAAAGTTTCGTAGGAAAAAAATGGCATTGGCAATTACTGTCTTGAGACATCAAATGGCTTTAGACATATAAAATACAAAATAATATAAAATGCATGATCATGAACATTTAAGATTTACAACTTCTCACATCAGCTTGTGCCTCTCTGTCTCCCTCATTAGACTCTCCTAATGCCCCCCTCCACCAATACGCCTCTCCGCAGGACCAGAACCTAATATCCCTCTGATATGTCGATCTCTATGGCATTCTAGCTTTCTTTTTTTTTATAGTTGTGTTTATCATAACATCTCTCCCAATCCAATGTCACCATGATACGGGATAGAGAGAAAGAGAAAAGAGGCAGATAGATGAAAGCCATAATCGGGTATGCTGTAAACTACGAAGAGTAGAGGGGGGGGTGGGGTCTAAGGACATCATAAGGTCAGGGAACGTGTCTCTATCTATTGTCTTTCGTCAGTCAGACTTGTGTCTCATCGTCCACTACTCTGGACACTCCTTTGGTCAGAAAATAGTCGGGGGTCAATCAGATGGCTGCCAGGGGCATCTGAATAGTCAATGTATCGATCTCTTGTTAGTAGTCAAACTATGGATCACAAAGTCAGCAGGGAGCAGGAGCGTATGGGCACGTATGTGTTGACATGTTTTGGTCTGACAGTTCCCAGGGGACGTGGTGTGGAGGTTAATCCAGGATGGCGACTGAGTTGGGCAGGCCATTGTTGGTTGGAGAGACGGTGGTGGGGTTGAGGGGGGAGCTGTCCGGTAAACCCTGCAGTTCCGCGGTCTCGCTAGGGCGGCTGTATTGGCTGACCAGGGACTCGTCTATGTTCAGCTCAGTGGTGATGGCACTGCTGCCCAGGAGGTCCTGGTTGTCCTCGCTGCACAGCTTGCTCCCATCACACAGGGAAGCCTGGCTGGCTGTGTGCTTCTCCTCGTTGTCACTGCAAAGGTACAACAGGAGAGGGGGAGGAGGAGAAAGAGCAAGGTAGAGAGAGAATAAAACGGCAAAGGACAAAAGATCCTATTAATAGGCAACTGATGGCTGCATGAAAAGATAAGTGTCATTCAATGATTTATAGTGAGTCTTTTTGCACACAACTGAAAATACTGCATACAATCTGGAAAATTGAAAACAAATAAAGGATGGTAAATGAGCTTTTTTCTAAAGACAAGACAAATGCGTATTAACTGGACACAAGGCAGTAGCAGGGGAAGCATGCACCAGTAAGCACATCCCAGCATACCTTTCTAGAGATCTGTTAAGCAGGGCGAGGCATTGGTCAGAAGAGGGAAGAGTGTAAGGAACACAAAAGGTTAGAAAAAAACAATGTCAAGGGAATCAGGGTTGATTTAGGAAGTTAAATGATCAATACATATAATATAATGCTCAAGAAATCATATGCTGATGTTGAGATTAGTAATTCTCAATATTTCTTTAATTTCAAGGACCCCCAGTTTGATATGCATTAGGCCAAGTAACCTTTGATATAGTTTTTATCTCTGGGATGTGGGACCCCAATCTACAATGTAAAACTTTCTGTCTTTATTTAACTCTGAGAATGTACAAATGGAACCAAATGGTTTTGTAAGGGTCCATTTGGTTCCATTTGTCTCTGTCTCTCAGAATTACAGATCTGCAACGGTAATGTTTAGTCTCGTGTAGCCAGATGATTAGATATCTCTGCCTACTGATATGTCTGGTGACATCTGCATTCAGTGAATTGGCAAACTGGGTTGAAAAAAATCTGAAATGTAATAGCAGTATCACAGAACTAATGCAAAGACTTTAAAGCGGTCTTTCAAATGGGATGGTATCATGCAGGAATGGTTTTAAAAGTTGTGGGTGTAGGTTTGTTACAGCTAGCTTTCTCTGGCGTCCAATCCCATTCATTGAATTTAGATTTCTCCAGACCTATCAGTAGGCTGTGATCTCTGATCATCTGGCTACGTGAAACCACCTAACTATCAATCATTTACGACCCCCTGGAACCCCTTCAAATACCCCTGGGGGTCCCCGGACCTCAAGTTGAAAGCAAGATGTCTAGAGGACTAGACTGGACAAACCTGTACTCTCCAAAGGTCTCATCCTTCATAGGCCGTGCTTCTGAATCCGTTGGACCCTCTTCTTTATCTTTGACTGAAAGGGAGAATTGGATTGGATTTCATTATCAGTACTTTAATCGCCAAGATCATCTCGGATTTGCACATCTGAGCCACTTCTGGGACAGTCTGTCGATATATGGTACATGATAGCACAATGGCAGCAGTGACGAATAACCATTGGACAATGCTTCAGTAACATATACGTTAGATAAAGGATTTAGTGGCTTAGTTATCTGTAAACAGTAGTGTACATTTTATGTGGCTCAGACGTTTTGTTAAGATCCAGGCTGATTTGTAAAATAATTGGATTATGCTGAATATACATAAACACATGATTTAAAATAGCTCAGTTAAAATTTTGAAATGATTTAATTTATTCATTGCTATGAAAAGTCTATTACCGATTATTATGGTGGCATTTCGTCATGGATTCAACAGGATTTGCCATGTCCTTTCTTCCTTCTTTAGAAGGAGATGTTGAAAAAGATATATATTTGGACTGCTTGTTGTTTCTATATCCTCAACCCATCAATACCACATAAAACATAACATTTATATTCCCACAGAAAGCCAGGGCAAGTATTTGGAGTGTGCCTCTAGTCTACAGGGATCACCTTGGCATTAAGCAGAGCATACAGTATCCTTTCTTAATTCCACTTACAGTATTTCCATTAAAAGCCTGGTTGCTTGCTGTAGCTTATTCTTCTGATGGCTCAGATCCTGTTCCCATTTAGATGTCATTTTCAATAACAGTTATATAGCTCTAGAGTCTAGACAATTCAACGTCCTCAGCATAGCTTCTATTCATTTCCTGGAAGGGAACTGTCTGAGTGGACTTACTGTAGTCAGCAAGAACAATTGAGTTGAAACAACTCAAAGTGAGAGATCCCTTACAGTAAGTAACACCCTTGCATGTGCTGCACATGCCATTTGCCACACATTTTAACTGCGTTCCCAGGTGACCAATATAGAAATAAGACTGACCGTGTAGAAGTGCTAACACTCATAACTCAACCTTAGCATAGCTTAATCCTGTCAATTCATTTATGTTCAGGTTTTCATATTATCCCCTGTAGATCCAAGCTGACTGGAACCAATTAAGGGTCAGAGTTATGCACTCCACTCAACAGCACAAATAACAAGGCCAATAAGTGAATAAACACAAACACCTTTCTTTTAGGGGCGGCCATAGCTTAGAGGGTAGAGAGGCCGTCTGGTAATCAGAAGGTCACCGGTTTGCCCCCCGGTCTATACGTCAAATGTGCCTGAGCAAGACACGTAAGTGCCCCCCCCCCCCCCCCCCGAGTTCTCATCATAAGCTGAGCAGCCATCACCTGGGTGAAGCTGAAAACTAAATTTCCCCAGCGAAACTAATAAGGTAATTTAAAAAGAAACGATGTGCAAGTAGCCCCAGCACAATTGCCAGTCCAACCAGTGTATACATTGCCCAATCCATCAAAACCAGTTCAAATGTATTTTGCAACCTGCCCCCACAGGCCACAAGTTGAGTAGGACAAGTTGGAACCCTCAGAAACAATTGGAATATGCACAATGATTCCATTGTTTCAGCACCAACAATAAGGCCAACTATAACTATTAATAACTATAACATTAGGTGGCAGACAAGGAACTTCTGTCTGTCTCTCTTCCTTGTTATAAAAGGTGCACCTCTATTACTTTAAATAGGACTAGTAAGTCATTACCGTAGTAAACACCAAAAACGTTCACCAGAAATAAGCAGAAAATATAGAATAGACAAATTGCATGAAAGTGAATTAGAACTCTACTGTGGCCAATATGACTGACATGACATGTGAAATACAAGCACAAACAGTGAGTGAACGTTTCCAGTAGACAGACAAATGAGTTGTAACACTATAAATCAATACGGCGATCAGCATGAGAAGCAGCTCTCAATAACTCAAACATACAGTATAAATCTCTTAGTTTGCCATTTTTCTGGTGTAATAAATTCAAAAAACATACAAATATTTATTTTGGACACTCATCTATAAGAAAAAATACATTTAGAGTGGCCAAAATATATCTGAAATATATTTTTGAAGATACATTTCCAGGGCCAAATATAGTGGCTTATTGCGGTTGTTCATGGCCACTATGACCAAAGGCCTTTGATACATACTATGGTTGGCTGTTGAGAACGATGTTGTATTCTCACCACAAGTGGGAGAGACTTACCTGAATACTTTCCACCTTTGCTTCTCTTGATAAAGCAGAGGATGAGCAATATCAGCAGTAGCAGCACGATGGCGCTCACAAGCCCAATAAACCAGCCCTCTGTGGCAAAGCTTGTGCTCTCCATTACTCCTTCAGACAGGGAGAATGGGAGATTGAGGGCAGAATGAAGAAAGAGAAAAAGTGAGAACATTGAAAACGGAGGCATGGGAGAGGAGACGGGATGAAAGCACAGGAGGGGATGAGGGGATGAAAGAGAGGATGAAAGGAAGAGAAAGGAGATTAAAAAGAGAGCAGAAGAAAAGAAAGAGCGTGCAGGGTGTCTCTAAACCACAGAGACATTCTGTCAGAGACTGTAGATGTTACACAAGGGAACCAGGGGAATACGGCGCGATGCCCCAAACAAACAGTACTAATAGATCATTTCATACGGCTCGCCAAGCCCTCTTTTCATCTGGGTCTTTGAAAGCACTTCACAGGCATCACAGGCCGCCTTGAGACACTTTGTAGGATCCAAGTCTTTATGTTGGAATGCGTGACGCCCAGAGGAGAGGGAGAAAAAAGGGATGAACTGGGGCATCGGGTCCTACCTGTCCCACTGGTCGTGATGTCAGTCTCCCAGAAGAGGCTGCTGCTGTGGGTGAAGCGTAGGTGGTAATCAGAGCCAGGAGATAGGCCCTTCAGCTCGTAGAAAGACTGCGAGGAGTTCACAGTCTCCGACTGCTTCCATTTACCGTTGCCTGCATGAAGGAGAACAGACATTTTGTTTTTCTTTGTGGTTCAGAATCAGTACCACAATGTCTGTATCCAAAACATGTACAGTTTACTACAGGCCGGGTGAATGAAATGAGGTTTTCCATATACAGTATATCGTCGCTACAAACCTTGTATCTCCTCGCTCACAACTATTTTTGAAAGATTTTGAAAAATGTAATCTATGACAAAGGCCAAAATAGGGACACCAGGTTGAAAGTGTTTAGGTCTGTCTGTGGGTTTTATGAATATTTATCCAATGATAAGTATTAACAAGAGCCTAAAGTGACTAAAAATAATAACTAGATTGGATCCACAGGTTTGCCTGTATGTTTCGGACATACAAGGTTTCTGCCTGACAGCGATAACATGCACATTTTGGGCTCCCTATATACAGTACCTTTCTTGTTGAGGTAGTGAATCTGGAAGACAAGGTTCCTGTGCCTCTCGTTGGTCACCCAGCTGAAATTGACTGACTTTTCTCCAACAGATAGGCCGAAGTTGTCAGGGGGAGCTGAAATGGGTTTCAGACACTCAAACTCACATTCATAACTCGCATGAAAAAATGGTCACACATTTTCATACACTATGATGCTAATGAACACGCTAGCCTGCAGTTGTACCTCCTTCCAGAATGGTGGCGCCCTCCCTCATTATGGACTCTCCGTCCCCAGCGCCAGTGCGCCCACTTAGGTAGAAGCGGTATCGGCTGTGTGGGTCCAGGCCCGTCAGGGTGCGGTGTGTGATCTTCGGGTCACTGATTTCCACCACCTGCATTGTGTTGTCATCGCTGTCCACGACTGACCACCACACAATCACAGAACGCATCACTCAATCACTGCCTGCTCTCTAACACAACCTTCTGGGTGTGTGACATGCAACTGACTGATAATGACCATTAGCAAGCTCTGGTATTGACTTTCCTCAGCGCTATCGATCATGTGGAGAATGCATTGTCTTATGCCCTCTACTGACATCTACTTTCTATTGTCCTTTATAATGCATGGAAAGAAGCACTTTAGCAAACAGCGAGATTGATGCGTGCTGTGGGCCTATGTTATGTAAATGTATTTGTAATTGATGGAAGGTGTTCAGGCGTAAATGGTACCCATGAATTGCAGCAGATATCCTATGAGAATTCCATTGGGTTCGGCAGGTGGAGACCAGCGGACAGTTATCTCTTCCTCTCCTGGGCTATCCAGGACCAGGGACATGGGAGGACCAGGCGCTAGCAACAAGACAGTCAAGGCTTGATTACAACAGTACATTTCACTTTGTAAATAATGCACTTTGCCATACATTCTTCGGTCCATGAATGCTTTCTACACCTCAATTGCACCATACTATTTATCCCTACCATCCTTTCACCCCTTCCCTGTTCACTTCTGAACCTCCCTTTTTTGTCACTGAATATCAGTGTCACTTCCTCTATTGCTACACTGTTGCGAGAGTAACCCCTCTGTATAAAAAAGGAAGCAAATTACATCCCGGCAACTACCGCCCTGTTTCCATCCTTTGTTCCATCTCAAAGGTTATAGAGGTTAATATATGAGAAGATTGATAGTTATCTGGCAAAACGCAAACTTCTATTCAAATTCCAATCTGTCTTCAGATGATCTCATTCCCCTGACACAAACACCACCCCCACACACATAAGGTACACACCACCACCACCAAAATAGGTCATTCTCCTTTCTATTTCTCACCTCCCTCCTCAGTGTGGAAGGACAGTGGCTCTGATTTTGGTCCCTCTCCCTTGCCGTTGAATACAGTGACAGACAGAGCGTAGTGGGAGTACGGCTTAAGACCACTGATGACCCGCTTCTCCTCGTTAGGCGCTGTCTCCATCACCACCGTGGTTTCTGGCTCCCTGGACCTTCTGCCTCGGTGATGGCCCGTGGAACCAAACCTGGTCAAGTGGATCTGGAACGGGGGAGACAGCCAGGGGAAGTTGTTAAAGAGGAAACCGTTCAAACAACTTGGTTTGCACTTCCCCTCATTATGTTTGAAGGAAATAAATCCAGCTTCATATTGGCTTTCTAGATTATGCCTGAACTGCATGTATTCTTTATTTATGGCATTTTGTTAAAGCTTCATAGATCTTAACTCGCCATAAAAATTGCGTGGTTTTAATATAGTTAGTATAGTAAGTATATAGTAACAAAAGGGTATAGCTGATTTGAGGGTGTTAATGAAAGATAATTACACCTGCTTGGGATAAGCAACTATCTTCAGTCTCATCATAATATTTATTAATAATAGGTTGTCTAATCAAATTTCTGATCTACAGTTCCTCCACCGGCAACAGAGTATGTCTTATTCATGAAGACGGATGTGTTAGGCCAAAGAATAGAATAGATACAAGAAGCGTACCTTGTATCCCAGCAGGAGTCCTCTGACTGTCTCCCTGTCCACTGGGGCCCAGGTCACCCTGATGGCCGTGCTGTTCAGCAGCGCCACTCCCACATCCATAGGAGCCTCTTGGGGGTCTGAGAGAGAGGAAGCGAGAGAAGGAGAGTGGATGAGGAGAGACAGTGACGTGTTGTGAAGGGATCCAGAGAGATAAGGTCTGAATCTTCCAAAAGTCTCTTAGTTGATTAATAAAAGACAACTTTAGCGACTGTTAGCTAGATCAGTGAAAATGTTTCCAGACCTTTTCCATAAGGCATTCCTTTCTCTTTTTTCTTGCCAATATTTCTCCTAATTTTATTCATTATTTATGTTAACTTGTGATTTACACACACAACTTGTGTAGTCTTGTCCCTGCTGACCCCCCACTGGTTGGGTTTCAGACTGGATGGTCCTAGGGGTGGTATTGAAACCACATGCCTCGTCCGATACACATGGAATCGTCGGCCGTTTCTTTTCACCTGCTAGTGAGGAGCCATGCCAAGAAACACCCTATTCCTCAAAGTTGAACACCTCGGCAGACAGGTGCTCTTCACCAACCTATAGGAGTTGCTGGTGCCGTGACAAAGATTGCCCTCCCCGTCCAGCTTCCCTCCCACGAACGTGGCCAATTACGCTCGTATGGGCATGAACTTTACCCATGTCCCACCCAAGTGTCCCAAGAGATATTCTGGTGGTAGATTTCTTTACCATCCTCCCCAGAGTAGCCAATGACGGGGTCTGGCTCCGGTCCCTCTCCTTTCTCATTGATAGCCTGAACTTTGATCTCAAAGGCAGAGTAGTTGCCAACGTCAGTGACAACAAAAGGACGTGTAGTGGTGTAGTTCATGTGCCAGGTTGGTCCGCTGCCCATCACTCGCCTCCACAGCACCCTGTACTGGAATTCCGGTCCATTGAAGCTACGTTTGTCCATTTCCTGGAGTGACAGGGATGAGAGCCAATCACAAACAAGACACTTCCAGAAGATAGAAAGAAATTATCTGTGGGAAAAAAAGGTGCAATAAATAGGCGTACAGTACCTCCCAGGAGATGACCAGAGAGTCGGGGTCAGTGGACTCACTCCTTACATCCTCTGGGTTGTTGTCTGGTGCTGAGGACGAATCAGAGGTTAACACATTATGTATTAGCTATAAGTTTAAGTTATGAAATAAGTAAGCCATTATAAGTTGAATTAATTGCTATTGACTTATAACATTGCTATAACTATGGGTGTTGTAGCATGAGTCTTTATGGATCTATTACAAAAGAATACTGAATAAACAGAACAATGCATTTTTTAGAATTACCTTATAATTGTGAACAAACCTTAAATACTTAAGGAATGCTTACACAATAACACTGTAAGAGCTATTTCACTGGTACAGTATATAAGGCTGTAACAACCTGCAACATGATGTCCGGTGCAAACAACTACAATTCCATACTACTTACATTTTACAGGCACAAGAGTTTTACAATATATAAGAGTTTTTCATTAAATACATACAAAACTAGATTAATCATAACAATAAATACAAAAGCTGTGACCCTAACCTTCAGCGGGTGTGTTGTGGAGGTCAGAGGGCTTGCTGGGGTCACTCTGACCCACATCATTGACAGCAATCACCCGGAAACGATAAGACACGTAGGGCAGCAGTGGGAGGTTAGTGCTCGCCTTATTTCCACCTACTCTCTTAAGTTCCTCCCATCCCCTGTGCTTGGTACCCTGGTCTTCAAACTCTACCACATACTCTGGGGAGGGAGGGAGAGAGAGAGAGAGAGAGAGAGAGAGAGAGATTCAACACAAGAGGTAAATATCAATGGAATGGAATGGAAACGTGAATAAATGCTCAGCAGAGATAAAGGCGTATTGAGACCATTTCAGCTGTGTAGGAAGAATCTGTCAGAGTAATGAAAACAGAGCAGCCTTTCATCTTCCCAGAGGGTGATAGATGATACAAGACTAGTACTGGGAGTAGCTAGCCAGAAGCCAGGATGAAATGCTGTGTTAATGTTTGTCTGCTGTGTGTGTGCGTGTGTGTGTGTGCGTGTGTGTGTGTGTGTGTGTGTGTGTGTGTGTGTGTGTGTGTGTGTGTGTGTGTGTGTGTGTGTGTGTGTGTGTGTGTGTGTGTGTGTGTGTGTGTGTGTGTGTGTGTGTGTGTGTGTGTGTGTGTGTGTGTGTGTGTGTGTGTGTGTGTGTGTGTGTGTGTGTGTGTGTGTGTGTGTGTGTGTCATGTGCGTGGGTGCGTGCATACCTATGACAGGGCTGTTGTGGTCATCTCCAGGGGTCCAGCTGAGTGTTACAGCACGATGTTTATGATCAGAGATCTGCAGGAGGCCAGGGGGGTCTGGGCGATCTGAGGGGGGCAACAAACATTATGTATAAGAACAAAGGCGAGCCGAGTGCTTCTTAGAGTTCACTGGGTGACGACTCCAGTACAGGTGGTGATGAGGTGTTCACGGAAGTCAAAACAGGAACATAGAACATTAAGTATACATTATGTATACTTTATCAACTTCAGGGCGCCGCCCTGATTGTCACGAGACGAACAAATTTGTGTACACATCGACAGACAGACAGACAGACAGACAGACAGACAGACAGACAGACAGACAGACAGACAGACAGACAGACAGACAGACAGACAGACAGACAGACAGACAGACAGACAGACAGACAGACAGACAGGCAGACAGACAGACAGACAGGGTGACTACAATTCAGCTCCCACATGTAATGTTGGGCCCTAATTAACTATTTGCGAACATTTTAGGTTGGCTTATGATTTTAAAACTATTCCTTACTGAGTTATATATTTATATGTTCATGTTCACATTGTCAGTTTTAGACACTAATTAGGTAATTAGCTAAATAATGTACGTTCAGATGGTTCTGACGTTCTTACCGACTAAAGTGATGGAGCCACTGGCCGAAGCCTCGTCCAGCTCTGTGATGACCTCACAGGTGTATATGCCTTCATCCTCAGGCTGCACATTGGCCACGATTAGATCTGGACCTTTCATTGTATACCTGGAATAGCATAGCAATGGTCATCATCCTCATCACCACCACCACCATCATCATCATCATCATCATCATCATCATCATTACAGTATAGTTCTTGTCATTATCATCTACTTCATCATTGTCATCATAGATCATGTCATTATTATCATCATCGTCATCATGGTTCTTGTCATTATCATTATTATCATTATAGTTACCGGTGACGACAGAATCAGAGTACATTTTATTGTCACGTCATAGGTTTACAGGTGCAAAACAGTGGGTGAAATTAGTTTTTGTGCAAGCTCCATTGTTTTTGTTATTTCCATGAGAGAAATGGAAAAAGACAGGGCCGTTCAGGCCGTGGTCACCATTCAGAACATGTGCCCGTTCTGGAGATCCGCTCGACTTCACACTTGACACTGCACTTCCTCGTGTCCTCAGCAATACACCCGTCAAGTGTGAAGTCAATCGGATGAATGGTTCTCAAAATATGCGAATGGGAGGACATTCAAACATACATACAGAAATTCCTGGAATTGATAGATTATACAGTAGAAAATGTTATCACTTTGCGCTGACAGCCCAATAACCCCCCGGCAATGGTGGGTTTCAGTATGTGCAACTTGAACTTTATAAAGATTGTCATTATCATCATCATCATTATCTTCATCATCATTGCAGTTATTGTCAGTATCATCATAATCGTCATAATCCCCATCATTATCATCCTCATCCTGCCCTTCTCCTCCATAGCATCAGTAGAATCAGGCCTTACTTGTCATCCAGACTGGACTGGAAGATTTTCTGTAGATTCTTCCTCCACTGCAGGAGTGGAGCCTGGAGTTTAGGGTCCACCACAGCCAGGCAAGTGAAGATGGCCGTCTCCCCAGGCAGCACGTTCAGAGCTTGAGGAGGAGAGATAATCACTGTCCTGTCTGTGGGGGAGAGAGAGAGAGAGAGAGAGAGAGAGAGAGAGAGAGAGAGAGAGAGAGAGAGAGAGAGAGAGAGAGGAGCAAATAAAAGTCATGGTGAAAATAAGCTCAGTGTGTGTGTGTGTGTGTGTGT